>NC_141682.1:13615000-13880000 GCF_028749965.1 Puma concolor
CTTCTTTAATGCTTTATTGAAATGAGTATGTGGATATGGCTCATTTCTCTGTGAATGTTTTTTGGGTCAGGTTTTTAGTTATGAGAAGGGAAAACAATATTTAGTACTTTTGAAGGGCTCAATACTTGAAGGAATTGAAACGTTTCAGAAAATCATGAAAAGAGATTGAATTGTAGTAAGTACTGTGCTAAACAGTTGTCTAATCTGATTGTTCTGAGGCCATTTAGTCCATTTAACATCATAATTGGGGCACTTTTTTCTACATCTTTTTGAGATACCCAAAAACTCCCCATGTTTGTGGGTCCCACCACGCAGTCATTCATTCACTTGAGCAAGCGTGTGTCCCAGCCTCCTTTCTTCCCCCTTCCCCCCAAACTTTTACTGAGGTTTTACTCTGTCCTAGGTTGGCTCACTCTTATTAAGGAAGAAACAGACAGGGGCCACACCATCCATGAGTTTCCCTTAGTTAAGAAGAAAATCTGATCTAATCCAGGCCTGTAAAGTGTTCTTGATGTTCTGTTTCTTCTCTTCTCTCTCTTTTTAAGATCTGTGTTAGATTTTCCTTTTCCCTGACAGTTTGTTTCTGCCCTTTTTTATTCCAGAGCCACATATTCATGCATTTGCCTGGATGTGTCAGCATTTTGACTGCCCAGAAATTTTCATCCGGTACTTTAACTGGGTTGCGTATAGTTCTGTGCACTTGAGGTTGACTAGTGGACAGGATGAAGTCTCTGTCCTCATGAGCCTTGCATTCTGTTGGGGAGGCACACAACAGACATGTGAGCTGTGAGCATAACTGTTTCTGACAGAATATGTTTTACCAGGTAAACAAGACAGTGATGAGGGGCTGAAGGGCATGTGTTGCTGTTTTAACCAGGTGATCAGATGAGGCCTTTCTGTAAACGATGTTTAAACCAGAGCCTGAAAGAGGTAGCCCTGTGAAGATCTGTGGGAAGAGCATCCTGGGCATCAGGAACCACAGGCTCAAGGACCTGAGTCAGGAGCAAGCATGACGTGTTTCAGGGGAAGAAATAAGGCCAGTGTGGCTGGAATATAGTGACTGAACGCAGGGGTTGATCACATGATCTCTTCTAGTGTATGGTAAGGAGGCTAGGCATGGCATGAGTCTCCTGGGCTACTGTAATTGAAGACCACAAGCTGGTAGCTTAAAATAATGGAGATTTATTATCTCATAGTTTTTGAGACTAAAATTCCAACATTAAGGGTGTCAGCAGGGCCATGATCCCTCTGAAAGCTCTAGGAAGGACACTTCCATTCCTCGTCTAGCTTCTGGTGGCCTCTGGCATTCCTTGACTTATAATTGTATCAGTATAGTACCTGCCTCTGTCGTCACACAGCCGTCTGCTCAATTTGTAGCTTTGTGTGTCCTTTCTTCTCTTTGTTAATACAGCAGTTACTGGATTTAGGACCACCTTAATCTAGTATGACCCCAACTTAATTACGTCTACAAAGACCCATCGTCCAAATAAGGCCATTCTAGTGCAAACTTTGGCAGCACCTGTACCACGTAAGGTTGTTTTACTGTCAAGGTTCTCAAGAGGAATAGAACCAATAGTGTGTATAATCATATACAACTACGGAGGCTGATAAGTCTGAAGGTCTGTAGTCAGCGGGCTGGAAACCCAGAAGAGTCACTGGTTAGTTCCAGTCAGAGTCCAAGGCCTAATCACCAGGAGAACTGATGGTGTAATTCTAGTCCAAAGGCTGGAAGGCTTGAGACCTAGGAAGAGTCCATGTTTCAGTTGAAGTCTGAAAGCAGGGGAAAAACCATTATCCCAGCTGGGGTGCAGTCAGAAAAAGTCTCTGTGACTTTGAGGATAGTCATTTTTTTTTGCACTGGAAGATGTTAAAAGGTATGTTTTTCTAATTTTTACCTTAAAATATTTATTTGCCCTTTACATGAAACAACAGATAAAGATAAGACCAAGAATGCAGAGAGGTAAAGAAGCCAGAAGACAAGGAGTATAGATGAGAGCCAGTGACTACGTGAAGGGGGTTGGAACAGAGGGTTGAAAATTGAAGTTAGAAGGGTCCATTTCCATAACTAATGCTTTTTTCAAGTTGTTGCCCCCTATTTTTTTAAAATCACATCTATTATTTATTAAAAACCAAAAGCAATCTGGGGCGCCTGGGTGGCGCAGTGGGTTAAGCGTCCGACTTCAGCCAGGTCATGATCTCGCAGTCCGTGAGTTCGAGCCCCGCGTCGGGCTCTGGGCTGATGGCTCAGAGCCTGGAGCCTGTTTCTGATTCTGTGTCTCCCTCTCTCTCTGCCCCTCCCCCGTTTATGCTCTGTCTCTCTCTGTCCCAAAAAAATAAATAAACGTTAAAAAAAAAAAAAAATTAAAAAAAAAAAAAAAACCAAAAGCAATCAATAACAATAATGATGACAAACAAAAACAGAAACCAAAAACAAATGCTTTCCCTAAATATCACATGTTCCCTGAAATTTACACTAGTTTTTTTTAACTTTTGTGGTATGAAATTACAAAATTTCTTAGTTGAAAAGCTAGTTTTATTATTTTTGTTTATTTATTTTGTTATCTGTAGAATTTTTTTGACATGTAATTAGTGTAGTGTTTGTTATGTTAGTTTCTGGTTGATATGATGATTCTGTGCATCATGCATTCCTACAATAGTGCACTACAATAGTGCATCATTACAGTCTTATCGACTGTGTTCCCTGTGCTGTGATTTTCACCTCCATGACTTAGTTTTTTTGTAACTGGAAGTTTGTACCTCATGATCCCCTTTATTTATTTTACCCCCATCCACCTTTCCTCTGACAACCACCAGTTCTCTGTATTTAAGAGTCTGTTTTCTTGTTTGTTTATTCACTTGCTTTGTTTTTTTTAGATTCCACATCAGTGAAATAATAATGGTATTTGTCTTTCCCTGTCTGACTTATTTCACTTAGCATAATATTTTTAGGTGTATTCATGTTGTCCCAAATGGCAAGATCTCATTCTTTTTTATGGCTGAATAATACTCCTTTTATATAGATAGAATACTCCTTTTATAGATAGATATATAGATCAACAGACAGACCACTTCTTTATTCATCTGTGGATGGCCTTGGGGTGCTTCTGTATCTTGGCTTTTGTGAATAATGCTGCAGTAAACACAGGGATCTATATATATCTCTTTTCAAATTAGTGTTTTCATTTTCTTTGGGTAAATACGGTGATGGAATTCTGGGATCATGTAGTATTTCTCATTTTAATTTTTGGCCTGTTTTTCCTTGAATTCCCCTAGTAGTAATTTCCCATTCAAATTTATATTGTGTCTTCATCATCTATTAGTAATCTTATCCCCGAGACACATTTCCTAGGATTAAGATTTCAAGTTTTTATAATTGTCATTGTTTTTTAAAATGCTACAGAAAATCCATGAATGAGCTTGTTTTGTGGCCTTCACAAGAAATGTACTTAGCCATGATCCTCCGTGTTTTACTCCCAAGAGAGAAAAGCATAACAGGGAGGTGGGTAGGCAAGGATGTCAGACACAATTGGTGATGTGGAAGAATTTTAAAATATTCTATTTAAATTAGCCCTAGGGTCAGAGCACACATCCTCATTGAGAGGTGGAGTACACATCCATCCCATACTCAGAGAGCTGTAATAGTAGCCATGGCCTTTCTGTGTAGATGTCTAATAAATGGAGCACATCTTTTTTGGATGGATAATCAATTTTGAAATCCCTTGTTGTAGGTAAGCCGTTAAAACAGAAATGTTAACTTCATGAGTTTAATGAGTACCTTCCATGATAGCTTAGTGACAGAGATGGAAAGAAAGTCAGGTGGGGAGCAGTGAGGAAGAGTAGAATGAGAGTTTAATGAATATCCACTTGCACACTTGAATGTCAGCAGCAATGTTCTACCTCCTGGAAAATGTCTTTCAACTGTGCATCCCATTACTATTCCTGCAGCCCATGTAGCTTGGAGATGGAGGCAGAGTGTGTTTGTAAGAAAGCTCTCCTTTGCAACATAATGAGATCGAGGCGGGTAATTTGCAGATTGCGGGAGCAGTGTGGTCAAACCTGGAAAAAAAAAAAAAAAAAACAGCCAAATGAAAAGACCATGTGAAATAGGAGATGGCTGATAATGAGCCCGGAAATCACATATCAGATAGCCAGTGGGCTGGCATTTCCTCACATCCTTGTCCTCTCATTGCTAAACACTTTCTCTTACTCTGTTTGCTCAGTCTCTCTACACCTAACATTTCTGCCTTGTGTCTTGAAAATATGAATGAATTGGCATCTCTGCCATTTGAAACAAGTAAGAATGAAGGCTTTTTCATTATTCAACAGATGTATTTGCCTAAACATGGGTGTATGGTATTATTTCGAATGCTTTTGAATCCAAGGACGTTTTGTTTTGTTGCATTCTTTTTTAAAACATCTCATTAGTTTTTCAAGCCTCATTTTCACTCCTTGCCTTTTCTAGCTTCTATGACAATTTTTGCTATATAGTTTGGAGAGAGTTTGCCTTCCCCCTCCAACAAAACAAAAAAGAAAGACCCCTTCTCATTAGATATGGATTGGGGCAACACAGAAAGTTGAAATCAGCTTGATTCTATCAAGTGTTCAGTGGTCAGGGCATCACAACCTCTTTGCTTTCCTAGGCCTTTTACCTTGGTGTCTGTCTCTTTCCTATATGAGAAATCAGTGCCAATCCCTAAATGCACATCTGTAAATTAATAGCCAACATAATGCATTTCAATCATAGGAAGGCTGTTTCTAGACATCTATTTCATTTTTGTAGCATAGTCTGTTTTTGCCCATGGTTCCAGGTGTTCATGGAATTTCTGACTTGGGAAAAAGGTTAATGCTCTCAAATACTTGCATCTGTATTGAGATACAAACTTGGATTAGGCATATGATCGAGACTCTTGTGGACCTTCTGGATAGCAAGGCCTAAGGGATGTGATGTGTGTCATGAGCTGGCAGTGAAACCCTGACTCCTGCCTGTGGCTGGTCTCAGAACTTCTGTTATCTTTATCTGACGCTGAAGGTCTTATTGTTGACCAGGAATAGTGTCCCATTGAATACAAGGCCATAGCAAGATTCTTGAAGTTGTAGTAATGGACAAGAAGATACCTCTTTCAGAGATGTTATTTCTTTCAAAATCTCCAGTGATTGAAGGGGGCTGGCAATTGGCCGAGAAAAATGTGGTGGAGAAGGGAGTAGGCAGGGAAGAAATGTCAATGCTATGGGTGTTTGGCAAAGGTAAAGATTAGAAGGATTTTTTTACAGAATTTTTTGCCAGGTCCCAAAAACACAGCTTAATGCCCCCAACTTTTTTCTGTATAGAAAAAGAGGTGAGTACAGTGGGTTGACAAATGTGAGTATCTTCTGACCATAAGGTTCTGTATGCTTTCTAGCAAATACTGAAACTCTAATGGGCTTTTAATGCACGGGAGGATACAGTGTCTATGTTCTTTCATATGTCTGTCTGTATTTGTGTGTGTGTGGGGGGGTGGTATAAGGCAGGGTGCTTAAATGCTTTGTTGCATTATGTTAATTCCTCGGCAGTGCAATCAAATTCATGTCGTAATTAAAGCTGTCAGTTGGAAGGCAAGCCAATCGCCACGAAAACACAGCATAACAAATGAAGTGAAATGATTCTGCGTGTAGCTATACAATGCTTCGCCAGGCATGAAATTAAATAAGTAATTTGATGTTGACATCAGAAATTGAAATGATACCCACTGTTCCCTCATTCAGTCAGACCTGCATAAACAATAGCCAGAACAAATATGCACAACAAAGCCCTCTTCTCCACCCAGCTCCCTGAGTAATGTACAATATATATGCAAAATGAGTATAACAGAGCTTTCCGAGACCTGAAGGATGTAATTTTCTTTGGTATACAATAAGATGATATGTATGTGGGGGTGGGAGGTGGGTTTGGAGGGGTACTTCTGCTTCTGGGATAAAATGCATTTGCAGGAAGGGGAAAAAACCTGAAATAAACAAATCCCATGCTCTTTCTGAGTAATTCATCCTAAAATGAGTTTACTTCCCAGGGGCATGACTCCAGGGTGGTGGAGACCTAAGTTGGCTTTTGCCTTCCTCTGCTCCATGGAAGGCTGTGGGTGCTGTACACAGGTGATGCGGTCACATGGCTAATCACTGCTAGGAGAAGCTGTCTCCATGGCTACAGTGGATCTCCCTATGTACCATTTATGGGATCAGGAATGCAGCAAGATTTTTTTAAACCAAGTCTGGTGTGCAAGATCACACATCTATTGTCCTTTATTCCCCCTGAGTCTGTCTGAAACATCAAGGTGAAGAAAGTTTTGCTTTGGGAAGTGCATTTAGGAATGCCCTGGAGCGTACTGTTCTTTTTTGTTGTGGATGCTGTTGATATTTACCAGCACTGTATTTCCTTCTCAGAAACAGTTTAAAATCAGGAAGATTCCCATCTACTGTATTTTCAGAGGTGTTAAATTCACCTAAGCCTTCTTTCCCCCCCATACAATCCACTTATTTATTTATACATTAATTCAACGAATACTAAGTGCATCCTGTGTGCTAAGCACTGGGGAAGCAGTGATGAGTTAACCAGATGGTCCCTGCTACCTGTAGTTTGCAGAGCAGGGACAGAACATGTAGGTGGAATAATAGCTAGGGATGAACTGAGTGAGTACTGCTTGTAGGTGGAAGTCAGCCTGCCCCAGGAAGGGGGTAGCCCCTGATCCAAGCTAGTCAGGGAGAAGGCCCTGCCAGCGCAAGGACACTTAGCCAAGACCAGGAGACTGTCTTAGCATTGCATTCCTTTTGTCTCAAGCTTATTTATACTTAGGGCCTTTCTTGTTCACAAAAAGGATACTAAAAATTAAAGAATTTGTAATGGGAGGTTTTAAGCAAAAAAAAAAAAAACAGAAGTACAAACAAGCATGAATCACAGACAAGTCTAAAACAAAACCCAAGTTCTCTTTTTGGCCTCTTTGCCCAAAGAAATGGTGCCCTGCAAGCCTTTCAGAATTAATATTATTTGTTTTAGTCTTCTGTCAGAACTATGGAAGCCTAAATTGATAATTCTTGTGACTAAAACCTTCAGAAAAATGTTGCTTTTCATGGCTTCCCTTTACCCACACATTCTTTGCATTTTATTCTACTAATTATGTTTACAAAATGTCTCATTTTTGAAAAGCGCTCTGTGTGTACTAACTGATGCCTTTAGGGAATAAACTGGCAAGTAGGTCATACACTGGAAAAGTCATCCAAACCCACTGGGCTTTTATTTTCAAGTCAGTCTGGGCTTTTTCCTCTTGCCTGCCCCTTTGCGGCCACAAAACTGAGTAGCTTGAGACCAGGGCATTGAATGTCAGCAAGTCAGGGAGGCAGGCTGATGCGTGTCTGTTTAGTCTCAGTGCAGGGCGAAATGCCATCATTAATTCATTACCCAGCTGCCTGTCAAATAAATTGGCAATTACGTCCACCGCAGAAGCTTGGAATTCAGTAAATAGCACGTTAGCATCTCTGAGTTGTTGAGAGATGTAAAGGGGAAAATTAAGCCAACACGGTGTTTGTATCAGTTAGCAGATGACAAGGGGCAGCATACACTAGTGATGTGATGTAGCGATGAAAAACCCGCAAAGGGCTGGTAATGAGCTGTGTGGATTGGAACGTGTTAAAAACCATTGCTGATTTTCCACTTTGTCTTTATGCTTTATTGCAGAGTTCAGCTCCTTCCAGCTTGGGAACAGGCTACTTCGTAAGTTTATCTCAACTTGCACATGTGTGCCTTGCGTTGGCATTGATTTACTTCTATAATGTTCGCTCATTAGGATGTGAAAAAAAAAAACCTAAGAAGTCCCCTCTCAGTCCTAAAGAGCAGACTGATAGCCATCCTTTTAGTAGGATTATTTTATTTTTAAAAGACATAACCTGTCGGGCCTCGTAGATCATGAGTCAGTCTGAGATGTGGGTCTCGTAGCCAGCACATTTCCTTCTCACCTGGCAGTGTAAAGGAGACCTGATTGGCTCATGCCACCTTTCCTACATAAATGGTTTTTTTTTTTTTTTAGTGACAAGCGCCATGTCATGTGGAGGATGGAATTCAGATTATGCACTGAGGTTTTTATTCACTTTTAAGATCTCTCTTTTTCTTTAAAAGATTTTAATGTTTAAGTAGTCTCCACACCCTACAGGGGGCTCCAGTCTACAACCCTGAGATCAAGAGTTGGATGTTCCCCCAACTCGGCCAGCCAGGTGCCCCCACTTGTAAGATCTCTTAAAGAACTTTCCCACATATGTAGGGAATTGCCTTCTTTAAAAAATTATTTTGGTGAGAGGTGGTGGTTTAATGGATGTTTTCCCTTACAGTCTGAGTACGTGGCCTTTAGATTTCCTTTCAGCAATCATGGAACTCCTCATTTTAGCAAATATAAGTGTATTATGTTATTTCTAGACATTTCTTTGTCCTTTGGGAGGGGTGGGATGGTGTCCTACCTCAGGGATTATCTCATAGATAATTCTCTCATAGAGAAATTGTCACTTCATTTCTTTTATTTATAGCAAAATTACCCTTTTTGGATTCAGTAATCTTTTTCAAGATATAAGTAAACAAGAGTTACAAATAGGCATTATTTACACAACAGGAAAACATGCCAGTGTGGAGGGTCTTTTTTTTTTTTTTTTTTTTTGGTGGTATTTAAAGGAATCATTTCTGAATGATGAGCATTGTTACTCTGCCTGCTCAGCATTTTCTGAGAAAATAATGAAATAATGAAAATAAAACAAAGTGGAAAATAATTACTGATTCAGTTTAGTTGCCTTTAAATTCCTTTCCCCTAAAATGCTAATTATGCTGGTTTTCTTCTGCCCACACATTTCTCTTGATAACATTAAATATATGAAAACCAGCATCATTTCATTGAATGATAAGTCTTTTCCAAGCTTGGCAGAAGTAGCATTTTCTAAATGTTGATTTTTTTATCTTAATCTATGATAATGAGAAAAAGGAGAAGGATAAAGATTTTTTGGTACCTGTTTAATACAGTCAGCACGCTTTTGCTTGCTCCGTATTGTGACTGAATATTCATGCTTCCAGAAACAAGCAGGATGCTGAAGCAGTCGAAATAACAGAAGTAGCCCATCTGCCATGCCTTCACACCAGGCTGGATGTGGGTTGAGATGCTGGAAGTAAAATCTGGAGACTGCCAGTGTCTCTTCTCTGTCCAAAAGCTAAATTATCCCTCTTGGCTTTCTTCGGTAGAGCAAGGCCAAAACCACTAACTTAGCCCTTGATCACTTTGAGACTGAACGTTCCTGGTATTTTTTTCTGTTGTCATTATGATCACCCTGAAAGAAGAAAGTCATCTCTAGAAACATCAAGAAGTTTATTATGCTTTTTGTCACTTATTTTTCTCATTTCAGGAGTGTTTATTTTTTATTCCTTAATAATACACACTTATGAGCAGAGTCTGCAGTTATGAATCTAAAATGATTTTTACATTCACGCTCTGTTGGATGAGTATAAAAGTTTGTCTTTTGGTGAAATTGCTCTTAGTATTGCTTTGCTTACATAAAAAAATCTGTAGTATTATTAGCTTACATGGAAAAGATACGTCCCAGATGCATGTTCAGCTCTCAACTATGACAAAAATGCTCTACTTAGAATGTGTTTCCAATAATGGGATTATTGTGTTATCAAAGTGCAAAATCCATTGATACTACTGCCAAGTTCTCATCAAAAAGTGTCTTCTGTTTCAACTTTCATTCCAACGATAGCAAATATAATACTTGATTTCAGGTGCCAACATCAGCATTGGTGAGTTTTATGCTTCTAGGTGGAAATAGTATATGCACAACTTATAGTAGTTTTGCGTTAACATGTTCTTTGCACTGTGCTTTATGATCTGTGATTTCATATTAGCCTTTACTTATGTCTGTAATGAAGGCTCAGCATCAGGTAAGTGAGATGTCGACTCTATCCTTCATTCTTTTCAGCATCTCTTTCAAGTGTGGACGGAGGCAAATCACCTGCAGAGTCACAGAGCTATTAATGCTATTGAACCATAATGTGAACTCTGGTATAAGTAAACTGAAGGCACTCACCTATTGGGTTTAACAACCTGGAACTCTTTTTTTAAATACTCTCCCATGCCCCAGCATTAGTCTAACTTCTGGATTTTCTTTCATTTAGATTTTATGCTCTCATAGAGCTTTTAGTGAACTAAGGTAAAATGCTGATCATTGTGTGTGCTAATCAAATGAATCCCCACTGGAGTACACGCACACACACACACACAGGCATATGCGTGTGCCAGCCCACACCCCGTGTCCATAGCCAGTATATTCTGCCTTCCTTAAGTTCTTTTCATTTATCAGTAGTGATAAGTTAAAACATTTAAAGAAGAACCCTTTGTTTTCTTTTTAGTCATATTTGTTTATATCTCTTTGGTTTTGTGTTCCAAAGATGTCTGCTTAGGTCTGTTACTTTTCCAATTCATTTATAAGCTGAAGATTTGAGAAATGAGAACAGCAGCTAAAATCAGTATTTACATAAGCATATTGCAAAGGATTCTTAAAGTAGACAAAATAAAGAAGGATTGGAACAAACTTTTCACATTTTTGGGAGCTTTTGAATAATGTGGGTGTTATACACACAGAGAGACACGCATATATATTCATTGCATACTCAAGCCCAGCTCATGTTCTAAATATAAATGGAAGTATAGACTGGTTGGAATCTATTTGCTTTTTTTTTTTGATTTTTTTTATTTTTGGCAAGAGTACCAAAACTTGTTGGAGTGTGTAGGGTTTTTCTTTCTTTCTTTTTTTTTTTTTTTAAACCTTAATGCAGTGAACACGTTTTCATTTTAATTTAAATGTTTTGGGCTATATTCTCTTCTTATACTTGTATTTGAAGTGTTATTGTGCATAGTGGATAATTAAGAACTTAGAGACAGAATGATCTGAAGACTACTTGTGTGACCTTGGGCAGGTTATTTGATGTTTGAGAGTCTGCACCCACCTAATAGAGTTGTGAATTCTAAATGAGACAAGGTGTTTCATGCACACAGAACAGCTCTCATTAATAGCCAGCTATTCCCATTATAGTGTGTGATGGACAAAACTTGCTGTCATTAAGTGGCTGTGTGATGTTGTGGTTGGTAGAGGATTACCACGAGAAATTAGTGATGCAAGAAGGAAATTTTGGAATTTGTAGCTGTAGGTCAGGAATACTTGATTCTTGCTATATTCTTGTCCCTTTCTGAGGAGCCTGTAACTGTGTGTTTGGTCAGCCGTATACCACTTTACTACACGTGTGAACAAAAAACAAATATGGAGTTCATTGTCTATGATCCTCTATGATCACCATGATGTTGGAATGAACCATTCTAGGCTGTCCATGTATTATGGTTGTTTAATTTGTCTCTTAAAGCCATTTGTTTATTTTCTTCCTCAGACCTGAGTCATTTAAAGACTGCAAACAGCTCTTGAATTTGGGCTGGAGGGTAGGAAAGATCTGTGCAATACGTTCAGGTGTTACGAGGTTGTGTCATGTATTTGCTGCTGTCTGACACCAAAAAGGAAAGTAGATACCCTAGTGTACCTGAGTGAAGTAAGCGAAGTCAGTAGAGTGACAAGACCAGTAAAAACATCTCCTGGTTGCCAGTGGTCTGATGTGTCATCACAGGAAGGTTCTGGACTCGTTCTTTACAAGCCCTGGACTCCATCTGCCAGTAGTTGGTAGCTACTGTTGGTGTAGGAGTTGACTGACTTGTCAGGCTGAACCTGACCCCTGGTGTAAAGGAAGCTTTCCTTTGTTCTGGTCATGTGTCCTGCCTGCTTCTCTGGACAACTTTCAGCCTTCTTCCAGGTGTGAATCTAAGTGTCTTAGGCCCATAGTCTCAAATAGCTTGGATCCCGCTTTTGTAAACTCCAGTCATCCAGAGATATTTTCATAATTGTTCCCAAATAGTAACTTTAATTCTCCTCAGTTGCCTCACATCTATCAATATACATACTTTAAGATTATCAAGGAAACCAAAACACTACTACCTAATGATTAAAACTACCACTTTATGTGATAAAGGGGAATTGTGTGGTGGTACATGTCTTAACATGGGATGTGTGCATTCCTGTGCAGTCTTACTACTTAAGAAATTGTGTTTGTAGTGTTGGTAACAGGCAATGGGTGCAAAATATTCACCTGTGGCTTTCCATCAGAGCTATAAGGTCATAAAAGGATTAAATTCTTTGCCATCTTCTAAGTTTTTGACTGCAGACCCTGAAATATCTCCTGTTTTTCTTCGAATAATGTGGGTGTTTTTTTGTTTTGTTTGTTTGTTTTTCAAGACTGGGCTTTTCTTTTAACAGACACTTCTGACTTTTTGTCTTTCACTAAGTACTAAGCACCTTCTCCATCAGGCACTGTTCTAGGTGATAGGTTACAGATGTGAAAAATCAGTGGGCCCTCTCAAGGAATTTAGTCTTCCCTAAACCACCCAGTTCCTTTCCTTCCTCTGTGATGCTTTTAATATTTTTGATACTTCGCATTTAAAGAAGTGGATTTAGGGGCACCTGGGTGGTCCAATCAGTTGAGTGTCTGACTTCAGCTCAGGTCATGATCTCGCAGTCCATGGGTTTGAGCCCATGTCGGGCTCTGTGCTGACAGCTCAGAGCCTGGAGCCTGCTTCCGATTCTGTGTCTCCCTGTCCCTCTGCCCCACCCCTGCTCACGCTGTGTCTCTCTTGTCTCTCAAAAATGAATAAAGTTATACAAAATTTTTTTAAAGTAAGTGCATTTAGGCTCTACAGAGAACCTGACATTCTTCCCCTTTATAATGTTTCTCTGGGTTTTAAGTTTACAAATGCACCTATATCCACCTGGTCTTGATTGCAACCCCATGCAGAGTCATCTTCCTCCCCACCTGCCAGTACTTGCTGGTATCGCTGGGAGAGAATTTCATATTCGAGTATTTAATCATAACCTGTCAAATGCTTAAAGATAAATGATGCTGAGTATTTTAACATGTCTCCCAAATAAGACTCTAATATTTATATTTATTAATAATTAACTCTGGGTAAATGAATTCTTGGCCATTATTTATTTACTGACAGGTTTCCATTATAATGGAAATTTCTTAAAAATCTCAGTTCCATCAGAGATCTCCAGTAGTTTTGGGTCATTTGGATTCATTGATAAAGATTGAGTTAGAAAACAGCACACCAGATGGAGAGTACAGTGCATTTTAATTGTCAAACATATATTAAACATCTTTTCTTCTTAAGGTAAATAAGATGTAAGTATTTATAAGGGTCAATTATGAATTATAGGAGGATTAAGTTGTGCAGAACTTAATGGATATTGAGATTCTCAACAGATAAAGAAAAAGGTGGAACAAAGTTTGAGGCAACAAAGGTAAGAGCACAGAGAATGGAATTCCACATTGTGTGGAATTGCTTTGACTGTATCATGTTTCTGGAAAAAGGCTGGACTTGGGTTGGTTAATTATGGGGAATGATTTATAGGTAGATATGGACTTGATGCTACTGATCTGTTAAAAATAAGAAAGATGTGAAGCCCAGAATTGATGACTGTGATGCTACTTTTATTTGGAATAGGAATCCCAAGAAGGAGAAATTGGATTTTAGGAAGCTGGTGAGTTTGGAAGTTAGAGTAGGGAGTTAGAAGTTTTGGTGTGTATATATCTTCAATGGTAGCTTAGGGAGGTGGCCAAAGTAATGGGAAGAACAAAACATTGCCATGCAAATTGAAATCTGTGTTAAAACATGTGAGAATTTCAGTATGTCCTTAAAACTCAGCCTTATGCTTACCAGAAAATATCTTAGGGGGCACCTGGGTGGCTCAATCAGTCAAGCATCCGACTCTTGATTTCGGCTCAGGTCATGATCCCACGCTTTGTGAGATCAAGCCCTGCATCAGGCTAATTATAGGGAATATGGAACAAAGCCAGGGAAGGAGTTGGGTGATTTTGAAATGATCTATTTACTATGCAGAAACATTTGGGTAAATGAAATCAATTGCTCTTCCCAGTGGTAAAAAGTTACCATGATTTTGAACTATAACCTTTAAAATACTAGCCTGAGGAGCACCTGGGAGGCCCATTTGGTTAAGCATCTGACTCAATTTGGGCTCAGGTCATGATCTCATGGTTCATGGGTTTGAGCCCTACGTCAAGCTCCATGCTTACAGTGTGGAGCCTGCTTGGGATTCTTTGTCTTTCTGCCCCTCACCCGATAGTGTTCATTCGTTCTTTCTCTCTCTCTCTCGCTTTCTCACTCTCTCTCAAAAATAAATAAACATTAAAAAATACTATCCTGGGGACGCCTGAGTGGCTCAGTTGGTGGAGTGTCCGACTTCAGCTCAAGTCATGATCTCACAGTCTGTGAGTTCGAGCCCCGCGTCGGGCTCTGTGCTGACAGCTCAGAGCCTGGAGCCTGCTTCTAATTCTGTGTTTCCCTCTCTCTCTGCTCTTCCCCTGCTTGCGATCTGTCTGTCTCTGTCTCAAAAATAAAAACATTAAAAAAAATTAAAAATAAATAAATACTATCCTGAACTATAATTTTCTGTTACAAAGTAACAAAATCCAAATCTACACTGAAGTAGGTGTTTTGATAAGACTAGAAACCACAGAATAAATCTTAGTTACCCTGAATGGTTGGTTTATATCTGGACTGAGTATCTCTGTTTGGACAGGCTCCTCTGCATAGTCACCAGTAAACCCTAATTTCAGGAGCCTTAGACTAAAAATATCATTGTATTTTCCATCTTTCTTTCTTTCTTTCTTTCTTTCTTTCTTTCTTTCTTTCTTTCTTTCTTTCTTCATTCCTTCCTTCCTTTCCTTTCCTTTCCTTTCCTTTCCTTTCCTTTCCTTTCCTTTCCTTTCCTTTCCTTTCCTTTCCTTTCCTTCTGTTTTTGACAGGGTATGATTACTCTTCATTTTGGGAACAGGATCAGTGAGCCAAGAGCAACATACCCCAACGATGTGAACGTTACAGGTTCAATTCTGGTTTGTAGACCTTTCATCCTTTGCAGGATCTGCACAGTGAGAGGCCTCTTCCAGCTCACCCTGAGGAAATTGTCTTCTCGCTCCACAGTTTTAGTTTCAACTTTTTCATGCAGTACAAAGGAATTGAGAAATTTGGTGAACAGGGTAGTCGGATGAGAAACGATCAGATGGTATTTCTAGTTACCACTCATCCCTCCACACTCTTGTCTTCTGAGCATTTCCATGAGGAGATAGGCCAGGTATTTTTAAACATCTGCTGTCCACAGGAGTCTTGTTGTTGGCTGTTGCAAACTCTGATTGAGGAGATAAGAACAAAGTGCAGGTGCTCCTGATGGATGTGGGGAAATAGCCCTGGGCCTGGTCTTCCTGTCCCCTCCAGCCCTCTCCTGACCCCTCAGATTTGGAAAATATAAATCATTTTGGAAAAAAAAGAAGGTTTTACAAGTCACAGGACTAGTTAATTGCTTATTAAAGGGCCTTTGGTTATGATAAGCCAAGATCCATGATTCTGGCTACCTTACACCTAAATGTTTGCCATGTGGGGCCAGTGCTTGTGATCGGTTTTGCTGCCTCTCTTTGCTCTCCTTTGAACCATAGAAGGCAAGGCCATGGGCCCCTTAGTACCTAATGAACACTGCTTTTCAGTGTCAGCAGTGAAAGAAGTCCACATTGCAATTGAGTGGCCAAGTCTGCCTTTCTTGGAAATTAATAATGAATAATGTTTTATATTTGTGTTACTCAGGGTGTAGCCCATAGAAATATTGAGGCTTTACTCTCGTTCTCTTGCATGGCTAGTGTATCTTGTCAGCCACAGAGGTGATTCAGCAAAGACTGTTTAGCAGTGTGTATCCACAATCCCAGAGGGAATGGACAGGCCACTGTCATGGAATTCAGAAAGTCACTTTATTTCCTCTTTCTTCCCTTCCCATTTCCTTCTCCTTCTCCTTCTCCTCCTTCTCCTTCTCCTTCTCCTTCTCCTTCTCCTTCTCCTTCTCCTTCTCCTTCTCCTTCCCCTTCCCCTTCCCCTTCCCCTTCCCCTTCCCCTTCCCCTTCCCCTTCCCCTTCCCCTTCCCCTTCCCCTTCCCCTTCTCCTTCCCCTTCTCCTTCCCTTTTTTTTTCCTTTTTCTAATGCTGGCTTCAAAGACGTTGTCCTATTCTTGTTGAAGATTTCCAGTTTATAGAAATGTGGAATTAGTTGGTATGAGCTATATATAAAATGAGCCACGGGCAGTATGAAATACCAAGGTTTACTCTGACTACCCACACAACCTTTATTTTTGATAGATTTAACTGCCCTGGAGTTTTATGGGCTATCAATCAGAATCTCAGGTCAAAGGACTCATTCCTTTGCTTAACTCCTTTAAAAAAATATTTTTCCTGAAATTGTAAATTAGATGCCTCCCTATCCATTGCGTAAGAAACTTCCAGCTTTGTGAAACACCAGGAGTATCATTTGAAAAGAGGTTAAAAAACACAACTGGGGCTTGTTAAAGAGGAAAAGTGCTATTTTAACTCCCAGTGTCACATTTTCCTATAGTCAGCTCCAGCAGTAAACAAGAGTTATTGGAAGCTTAGATAGCTTGAGACACTTCACCTATCTCCTGATACTTGACTTCAGAAGCCAAACATTTAAAATGCATTTTGCTCGTGTAAAAATGTTTATCCATTTAAAATACAATGTCATTTTAACAAAAGCACCCTGGTGACAAGCTGTTTAGATATGGCACAGTTAATAAACTGTCAGGTCCTATACACATATATGTGAAAGGACCAGCACAGTTACCCAAGGCTTGGCATTATAAATCACTGTTAACAAACCTTAATCTGCTTGCTAGGCTAATGAATGATCTCCAATTTTCCTGTAGTAATTAGCTTCACTAACAGTCATGTTTAAAGGGGCCTGCCTTATACTACACTTAATTTCTGCTCTGAAATCTTTGATGCCTGGTTTGCAGGATGGGGAAAAAAAAAAAAAAAAAACCCAGAATGGAAAAGAAAAGAAAAGAAAAAAGAAAAAACCTATCAGTCTCCATTGACAACTGTCTTGTAATAAATCCAGATTGTGGCTATTCTCAAGTACAAGCATTGCCAAAGGTGATGACTGTCTATTAGGGCTTATAAACTGTAATGTACTAGCAGATTTGCAATGGAGTGGTGAAGCCAGATAATTGCAGTGTTTCCTGTCTAAATGTGCTGCTGTGTGTAGTGGCCTCTGATTTTAAGGAGCCATTAAAAATGCAGCAAGGCGTAACAGCTGTGGTTCCTAGTATACTCCTAATATTTCATACATTCATCACATCTCATAAAATCTTGCCCAGACCAACAAATGACTATGTGTACAGCTAGCCTGCCACAGAAGCAAATTGAGGAGAGACTGAGTCATGCAGGTAGCATTACAGAGACCCACCAAGAACTCACCTAAGCCTACAGTGTACCATCATTCTCTTTTTTACTCCCAAGAATTCTGGTTCCATTTCAGTCCCTAGAGAGAACATTCACATTTTACCTTTTGCAAGAGGATCCTAACTGTAACCTACTTTTTCCTACCTTGGTGAGAAATAGGCCTGACTTTGCCAAGGGAAGGCAGGGCTGTGTCCTGTGCAGAGAAAGTCTTGGGAAGTTGGCATCTCAATTCTCAACCCAAAGGAGACAAGAAATTTGGTTCCTTCATAATTTATTTGAAATACATTTGAAAAATAACTTTGTAACACAACTAGCGATACAATACAAAAACCTGATTTCTCTGAACAAAAGGAGCATTAATACTAGAACATTCTAGGAAGCAAAGGAAACTACCGAAGCTAATATGTTTTTCTAGTCAGACATTAAGCAGGTAGGCATCATAACCAAATGGAAGTCTTAAGCTGCGTTTGGAAAGACGCATAATATAGTCACAAGTTATTTTCATCTGTTTGTAAATCGCCAGCTTTCAGTTCGGTCATTAAAATAGATCTGTTATTTTGGCTTTACCTTAATAGACTTAGAGTTACAGAACCTCTGAGTCATGGGGCGCCTGGGTGGCTCAGTCGGTTAAGCACCCGACTTCGGCTCAGGTCATGATCTCACAGTCCGTGGGTCGAGCCCCGCGTCGGGCTCTGTGCTGACAGCTCAGAGCCTGGAGCCTGTTTCAGATTCTGTGTCTCCCTCTTTCTCTGACCCTCCCCTATTCATGCTCTCTCTCTCTCTGTCTCAAAAATAAGTAAATGTTAAAAAAAATTAAAAAAAAAAAGAACCTCTGAGTCAGAAGGGATGTCACATGTCACCTTGTCTGACTGCCAGTCTGAAACTTAACTCGCAAAACTAAGTATTGTTAGAACGATGACCTCTGTCATCCTAGAAACTGCCCCTTTAGTTGGCGTAGCTGAAGATCATGCCACTTTTCTTGCCCCCTACACCTCCCTGTTCTTTTGATTACAGTTAACTAACAGGTGTGTCTTTTCCATACGTGGAACAATTACGCACAGACACATACATGCGTATATCGTTGAAGCTCATCTTGGTGAACGTAGTGTGCTAACCTGTGTCTGCCATCTGATACATCATTGCTTCTTCTTGGCACTGTGCTGGTGAACCCCGCCCATTGCCGGAAGTGTGATTTTTTCATCTTCATCCAGGTTGTTGACAACAAAGTATCAGCGCTGCTAGGTTTTCCTCATTGCTCTTTTTGCGATGTCTCTTCTTCATGGGATTTGATATGTGCTATCTGGCTTATTACAGACTCTGGGTATTTATTTCCTTTGCTGATTTTTTTTTCTGAGCCTCAAAAATAAAACCAGACATTCTTCCTTTGTTTCGTTTATCCATACATACATTTGGGAAGGGCTTTGAGACAGTCTGTGGACATGCTTAGTATACTGTCTCTTTTTTCCTTTGTAGTCATCTTACCCAGTTAAAAAAAATTAACTGGACACTATCGAATGCACACCTTTGTTCTGCTGCAAAATTACAAAGTAATTGACTATTAAAGTATACTTATCATAGATTCTGTTGTGATGTGGGTATTCATAGCCAAGCCTCTTCAAATTATTCTAAGATATGTGAACAAGCAGTATTATCTAAAATAGATAAAAGGACACACTATAAAAGAGGTGCAATTTGATACAGTATTCATGTCATAACAGATATGCATGAGTAATAGAAAAAGGAGATAAACGAAAAACTTGCTATTATTTATAATAGGTCTGTGTTATAATACAGTTGCATCCTAAATGTTGAGTTCTTGAATTGTGACACATATTTAAATTTTGAATGCAGAAGAGATAATAAGTTTATTTTTGAAATTATTGCAAATTCTAAAGTGGTTGGGTCATGAAATTACATTATTTTTTTTTTCATCTTCCAAATGAGGGTCAGATCAAGGTGCTCTTCAAAGGGGTCTTTCAGTGTCAGCCCATCTGTGGATATGTTGGTAGCGATGCTGTCCAACTGATCAAGAGACCATGCACATTCCGGGACCATTTGTCTAAGTCATTTTGTGAATGAAAACAAATGAGCGTTGGAAACGGTATCTTTTCCAAAGTCCTACAACTAGGGGAAGAATTCAAGTTGAGAATTGAACTTCATAACAGAAAACTGTCCTGCCAATAAGCTGAATACTTATTTCCCATTGAGCAATAGGGAAATAGCATTGGTTTTTGTTTTTCTTTTTCTTAACCTTTAGGAACATAGGCCAAAGGGTAAGTTCTATCTCTGTCTTTGTTTTACCTCCCTAACTAGACATTAAAGCACATGGATCCTTCTCGTTTCACCAAAGCATAAAACTTTGGTCTTTCCCATCCGAAAAAAAGGTTATGTAAGTGTTTTGTTTAATATTCACATCTCATAATATGTATAGGCCAATTTAAATAAAGCCCCACTCTCCCATGCAAGGGAGTGGACTAGACTAGGCCACAACTTTCTGAAAACTCTTTCCTGGGAAGGCTTCAGTTTTATTTTTTGGTTTTTGTTTTTGTTGTGATGGTGGTGGTGGTTTAATAAACTTCACTTTTTAGCACAAAGATTTACAGAAAAACTGAACTGAAAGTACAGAGTGTTGCTGTTACCTGTGGCTCACATATATCCGCCAATGACGTCCCGCACCGTGGGGTACATTTGTTATAATTGATGAACCTACACTGGTACATCATTATCACCCAAAGCCCATGGTTTACGTTAAGGTTCGCGCTTCGTGTTGCACACTTTTTAGGTTTTGACAAATGACATGCATCCACCATGATACTATCATACCAAGTAGTCTCACTGCCCTAAAAATCCTCCTTGTTCCACCTACTTACATTCCTCTCTTCCCATTAACCACTGGCAACCAGTATCTCCACATTTCTACTGTCTCCATCATTTGCCTTTTTCAGAATGCCATATAGTTGGAAATGATACAGTCTGTAGATTTTTCAGATTGGTCTCCTTCACTTAGTGACATGAATTTCAGGTTCCTCCAGGTCTTTTTATGGCCTGATATCTCTTTTTTTCCCTCAGTGCTTAATAATCATACATTGTTTGGATGTTCACAGTTCATATATCTGTTCAACTGCTAAAGGGCATCTTGGTTGCTTTCAAAGTTTAGCTATTATAGATAAAGGTGCGATAACATCTGTCCTAGGTTTTGGTGTAGACATAAGCTTTCAACTCATTTGCATAAATACCAAGGAGCACAATTTCCAGATCTTATGGTTAACAGTATGCTTAGTTTTGGAGAAACTGCCAAACTGTCTTCCAAAGTGGCTGTACCACTTTGCATTCCCATTAGCAGTGAATGACATTTCCTTCGGCTCTTTTGTCCTTGCCAGCTTCGGCATTGTCAGTGTTTTAGAATTTTACACTGTAATAGATGTGTAGTAGTATCTGGCTGTTGTAACATGCAATTTTCTAATGACATAATGTTGCACATCTTTTGGTGTACTTCCTTGCCATGTGTATATCTTCTTTGGTGAGGTGTCCTGTTCAGGCCTCTTGCCTATCTGTTAATGAGGCTTGTCATGTTCTTTTTATTGAGTTTTCTGAGTTTTGTTACATAGTTTGCATAACAGGCTATTGTCAGTTATGTCTTCTCCAAATATTTTCTCCCAGCCTGCGGTTTGTCTTCTCATTCTCCTGACATTATCTTTCACAGAACAGAAATTTTTCCTTTTAATGAAGTTAAGCTTATCAATTACTTAGTTCATGTGTTGTGCCTTAGGTGTTGTATCTAAAAAGTCGTTGCTGTGCCCAAGCTTAGATAGGTTTTCTCCTCTGTTATCTTTCAGGAATGTTATAGTTTTATATTTTGTATTTTTGTCTTTGATATTTTTGAGTCAATTTTTGTGTGGGGTGTCAGGTCTGGGTTTAGACTCTTTGTGTTTTTCTTTTTTGTGTGTGAATGTCCAGTTGTCCCACCACCATTTGGCAAAAAGACTTGTCTTTGCTCCATTGTATTTCCTTTGCTCCTTTGTCAAAGATCAGTTGACTACATTTACATCTATTTCTGAGCTATTCTGTTGCAGTGGTCTGTTTGTCTCTTTTGTCACTAATACCATGGTGTCTCAGTTGCTGTATATAAATAATAAGTGCATTAGTCGACATTTATTCTTAATAAGTCTAGAAGTTGAGTTATGTCAGTTCTTCAGCTTTGCTCTTCTAACATTGACTTAGCTATTCTAAGACCCAGAGGTCTTTTGTCACTCTCTATAAACTTTAGAATCAGTTTGTCGAGATGCATAAAATATCTTGCTGGGATTTTGATTGGAAGTCAATTGAATCTGTAGATCAAGCTGGGAAGAAATGACATCTGGACAATATTGAGTCATCTTATTCGTGAACATGGAATATCTCTCCATAAATTTAATTCTTCTTTGGTCCCCTTTATGAGAACTTTGTAATTTCCACACATAAATTTTGTACAGGTTATAAGTTATGTATAAGTTATACATCTTGTTAGATTCATAACTAAATATTTCATTTGGGGGGTGCTTATGTCAGTGATAATATCTTAATTACAAATACCACCTTGTTCATTGCTGGTATATAGGAAAGCAATTGATTTTTGTAATATTAACCTTGTATCTTGCAACCTTGCTCTAATCACTTATTAGTTCTAGGAATGTCTTTTGGATTTTTTACATTGGTGATCATATCATCTGAAAACAAAAACAGATGTATTTTTTCCTTCTCATGTGTATACCTGTTATTTCCTTTTCTTATCTTATAGCATTAGCTAGGACTTCCAGTATGACGTTGAAAAGGAATTCTGAGGGGAAACATCCTTGCCTTGCTATTAAGCTAACACCAGAAACCTTTGAGAATTTTATTATTAATTATGATATTAACTATAGATATTTTGTTGATATTCTTTTCAAGGTGAGGAAGATCCTTTTTATTCCTAGTTTGCTGAGAACTTTTATCATGAATTGGTATTGGATTTTGACAACAGCTTTTTTTCTGCATCTATTAATATAATCACATGATTTTTCTTCTTTAAGCCTTCTGATATGATAGATTACATTCATTGATATTCAAATTGAACCATCCTTGCTTTTCTGGCAGAAATACTACTTGGTAATGGTGTATCATTTTTTAAATACATTGTTAGATTTGATTTGCTAATACTTTATTGAGGATTTTTACGTATATGGTCCTGACAGATAATGGTCTATAGTTTTCTTTTCTTCTAATGTCCTTGTCCAGGTTTGATATTAAGGTAATGCAGGCCTCATGGAATGAGTCATGAAGTATTCTGTCTTCTTCTATATTCTGGAAGAGATTGTAGATAATTGCTGTAATTTCTTCCTTAAATATTTAGTAGAATTCACCAATAAACCCATCTGGGTCTGGTGTTCTTTGTTATGGAAAATTAATTGTTGATTCCATTTCTTTAATCAGGTCTATTCAGATTATCTATCTCTTCTTATGTCAGTTTTGCCATAGTGTATCTCTCATGGAATTGGTTCATTTCATCTAGGTTGTCATTTGTGGCATAGCATTCTTCATAACATTCCTTTATTATCCTTTTAATGCCTGTGGGGTATGTAGTGCTATCCTCTCTTTCAATTTCTGATATTAGTAACTTCTGTCTTCTCTTTTTTATCTTAGCCAGGGTAGAGGCTTATTGACTTTTAATTGATCTCTTCAAAGAACCAGCTTTTGGTTTTATTGACTTTCTCCATTGATTTTGTTTTCAGTTTCATTGATTTCTATTCTAATTTTGATGATCTCTTTTCTTCTGCTTACTTAGAATTTAATTTACTCTAATTTATCTAGTTTCCTAAGGTGAGAGCATAGATTATTTGCTTTAGATCTATCTTCTTTTCTGATACATACTTTCAGTGCTATAGATTTTCCTTTCAGGGCTGTTTTTGCTATATTCCACATATTTGGATATATACTTTTACTGTTATTTAGTTCAAAATACTTTTATTTTTACTTAGCTCAAAATATTTAGTTCAAAAAATTTTCTCTTGGGATTTCTTCTTTGACCCATGTGTTATTTTAAGAGGTTATGTTTTCTGGAAGGTTTTTACTGTTCAAAACTGTCACTTTCAGGGCCCCCACCCCTTGCCAACCCAGAAGCACTGATTTGTAACACGCTGCTCAAGAGATTGGAGGAGTCAGCCCAACACATGTCTGTAGACCTTAGTTGTACGTGTATAGAATGTACTTTGAAAGCAGTCCCAGTTATAATTACCACCTGATTTAATTACAGGCATATTTGTGTTAGCGAGTTTTAATCTTGCTTCTCTTTTCTTGCTCGGGTATAGCTTGTCCAAGACTCATTCAGATAATTTATCTAAATCTGACCCTTTATTGTATTTGATCCTTTTCCTGCCACATAGTTTGTCATACTTGTGCAAAGACTTTTATTACTTTTGGTAGGATACTGTGTTATTGGGGAGAGCAGGAAGAAGACTGCATTGGTTCTTGCTAGAAGTTTTTTAGTGGGTTCAGTTATTCCTTTATTTGAGAAAATTGCTGAATGAGTTTTATTTATACTAAGTTACTTTTTTGAAAATGGAATCTCTACTTTTAAACCTGCCGATTCCTATGTATATAAGATTTCTTTAAGCAACAGATAACCCTTTTAATGGTTTTATTCCTGATTCCATTCATCAAACTAATTTTATTGTTTTTCATCATTCAGCAATAGGCTCATTTTTGCTTCATTTACTCTTTTGAAGCAACGGAATCGTTTATGCATTTTTCCTTTTTCATTTTCTGCTTTCCACCCCCCACTTCCATTTGGTCCTATAACATAAAATTGCAAAACGTGAGCCTGAATAATAAAGGAACACTTCGTTGATTGCTAAACATATATTATAGTGACTTTAAACTCATTTCGGGTCATCGTGCTGCCAATTAGTTTGATTACAAGCATTTAAGCTGTCACACATAAAGCCTTCTGCTTCCTAGGGTTTCACTTTCAAATCATGAAAACTGAGTGCTCTGTATTCTCTATGTATGCAGCTCACTTTTAATATTTTGCCAAAAACCTACGTGTCATAAAGATCACCCACCATTTCAGAGCCTATATCAGGACAGTGTGCAATTTTGGAGCAGTGGCACAATTTTATTTAAATATTTATTTTTAAAAATTTATTTAAAAATATAACATTATGTTACACGTGTACATATGTGCAGGTGGGCGACTGTTAAAAGCACCTCTTTCTTTTCATTTTTGGACATAATCCACATTTGCAAATCATTAAAACTTTGGAATTTAAGTTATCATTTGGTGACTGACATTTGGTTTGTGAGTGGAAAACTTTCAAAGAATTAAAGCAAAGGAGAGGTACTAATGCAACACCCTCAATATAAGGAAATGTCCCAGGAGTGTTGGTAGATACAAAAAAAAAAATTCTAGGATATTAAAGTTTTGTAGAGTTGATGAGTTTGTTTAAAGACATTTTTAAAGCAAGGGTAAAACCATGACTCTTATACATTACAAGATAAGATGTACATGTTTTAAAGATTTTATTTAATAAAGATGGAACTTGGCAGATACTATAACCAATCAAAGAATCAAAAGAACAGACGCAATTGTAGACGAGAAATACTGAAATGAATGTGTAAATGGAAGCTCAGCTGACTTTGAGGAAGTCACTCGAGCCTCTACTTGGCAAGACAGAATTTGCTTGATTGTGTACAATAATTATTTTGCATTGCTATCACATACCTACAACTTCACAGAGTTGGAAATTGGCTTCCATGGAATCAGAAACACATAGTGCTGAAGAGTACCTATAGACAATGCTTGTGTTCCCTTGAAGCAAAAATTTCCCCTATTTGATCAAACATAGTCTCAAAGGAGGGTCTGTTTCATTAGATATGGCCTGATTTTTTACATGGATATAGCCAGAATGTAGTTTACTACATAAGCCTTTTCAAGTTCACTTTCCTTGTAAGGTTTTATAAACATTTCATATTGAACTTTTAGAAGTCTCTGGTATTTACTGTCTTGAGCTGGAAAGCCAATCCCAAGAAACTCTGTCCACCACCTGCAGTACCTGTATCCAGGGGACCCTTGCATGACACAGGTTTGAACTGTGGAGCTCACCTATATGCAGATTTTTTTTCAATAAATACAGTACAGGACTGGAAATGTATGTTCTCTTCCTTTATGGTTTTCTTAATAATAACATTTCCTTTATGATCTTCTTAATAATAACATATCCTTTGTGATTTTCTTGATAATATTTTCTTTTCTCTAGCTTACTTTATTGTAAGAATACAGTATAGGATATATATATATAAATATATATATAACATACTAAATATGTGTCAATCAACTGTTTATGTTATCAATAAGGCTTCTGGTCTATAGGCTGTTAGTAGTTATGTTTTTGGGGAGTCAGAAGTTATATGTGGATTTCTTACTGTGTAAGGCGTTAGTGTCCCTAACCTCTGTGTTGTTCAGGGGTCAACAGTATTTGGATGAGTATCTTTTTTCTCAAAATTCCCCAAATATCCCAAGGTGGCCCTCTAGGAAGTGACGTTCCTTCCTATTTATACAGGTGGACCCTGTAAAGCTGGAGACCAAGCTAGTTTTTCAATGTTGTTTTTTTTTTAATTTTTTTTTTTTTTTTTTTTTTTTTTTTTAGGTAATGGCTCCATGAAGTTAACCTTAATTCCTTAACCGTGTCTAATCATATCTGATTAAATGAGCATTACTCTCACATATGGTATTCCAGGCAAGGCCTTAGAATTTTTCCAGGCATATCCTAGGAATGCCTTCCATAAACAGGAAGACCAGTTCTTACTGAACCTATGCAGTAACTATATTGCCATGAAAACGAAGAAAACTTTGAGTTTCTCAATTCTGCATGGGTAGGGGGAGAAGCCGTTGAGAATGAAATATTATTTAAAAATACTATAGTGTATAAAAGCAGAATATACTAAATCATTATGGATAATAATAAAAACTTAAAAAAAGAGAAAAACCTTTCTTATCTGCACAGAAAGAGAACATTAAAACAGTGTCAATGACATTACTAACAAAACAACCCATGGTGAGCCCTCGACAGTTAGTTCATTCAGCCCTGTATAATCAATCCATTCTTGCTCCACTGCATCCGGGTTATTAATCACATGAATTTGTCTGCTTCTCAACTAAGAAGAGTTGTGGAAATCCCAACTCAGTCCACTGGTCTGATCTTAAAAGTTAGCAATGACATCAGAAGCCTGTATACAGGAGCCTCTTCTTGGAAATCTTAGTTATTTGAATTACCTAGTATATGGTCCTTTTACATGGGGCTGCTTTGCTCAAGTCCAGAACTCTGGTGTCGCCCATTGCTGAATGTAGAGCTTTCAAGGAAACATCAGAGTAAAAAAAAAAATAAAAAAAAAAAACTATAAATAATAGACTTAACCTTTTCAAAGAGAAAAATCTGATAAAAATTCCTAACTAGAAAAAGGGGCGCCTGGGTGGCTCAGTTAAGTGGCTGACTTCAGCACAGATCATGATCTCACAGTTCATGAGTTCGAGCCCCACATCAGTCTCCGGAGCCTGCTTCGGATTCTGTGTCTCCCTCTCTCTCTGTCCCTCCCTGCTTATAGTCTGTCTCTCTCAAAAATAAACATTTTTTTAAAACTTCCTAATTAGAATAATGAAACCAAGAAGGAAACTTGGTTGTTTCTGTAGCATGCAAAACAAAACTAATTTTAAAAAGTTTTAGAATTCTAAAATTTATGTTATACTTTGTAATATTATACTTTATAAGGTAATATTATACAAAAAGGAAGCAAGTTCATCAGAACTGAGAAAACTTCGATAAGATTTTAACAGATTGCTTTTCTGTTCTCAGATATTACAAACCAGTGCAAATAAAATTCATTTTTCAAGTTTTGTTCTTATGCTCTTTGATACTCTGGAACAAACAGATACTTAAGGACTGGTCTTAGGGAGTTCATAAAGCCAGAACTAATTCCATAATATTATTAATGTGCAATGTGTTTATTACTGCTAGTTAACAATGAGTAAGTAAGCATTTATTTTTTTTTCTACTTTCACTTCGCAATACAGAAAATACCAGTATCTCACACACACACACACACACACACAAATGTCATAAAGGTCCTCAATAAGTTTTAAGAGTGTTGTAAGGTATCTGGACACCAAAAATCCTGAGAACCACTGCTTTGGGGCAAAAATGTTCTTTTCCTTGGAAAACGGAAGCACATAGAGTTATAATATACAGAGTTATATTCCTTAGAAACTATTATTTTTAAATATAGTGTCAAGTGCTTAAAACTTTTATCTAAAGTAATTAAATTATATTTCACAGAAAAAACCTGAGGTGGGGTGGATAATTGTGAATTGGGAGTCCAATATCAGCATTTTAGCAAAGAACATGAATTTTTGTAACTAACTTTCTAGAGCCATATACATCTCTTTTACAACCTCATAAAGTAGCAAAAATGACCACATTAATTAACTTGACTGATATATAAAGCCTCTGTATAGCTTATAAAAATCAAAAGCAAAAAATTTTAAATTAGGATTAATAGTATGTCAGTATTCCTGCTTAATTTCAAATGGCCAAGGTATCCAATGATTATCCATTACTTAACTCAATTTAATATTAGCCCAAAGTTTTAAGTTCTTAAATATTTTGGAAACTCTGTTCCAGCTGACATACTATAAACATAATTACTGTTGAAATAAAGTTTATCCGGATAATGATTAAATTTGGTCAAATTTACTTTTTCATAATCTTAAATAAAAAGAAATAATGCAAACTTAATTTGATCAATAAACTTGTTTGCATATGGGAAGAGCATTTGAAGTAGAAATTAAAATACACACTTTATTACACTTAGCACTGGTAAATCAGAGAATATATAGCTAATTTTATCAAATCACATTTTATTAAACTAATCTTGTTTGGCAGATTTTTTAACTAAACTATGTTAATTAACTTGGATTTGTAAAATGTTTTTGAGTTGGTTTATTTAAGATTTTAATTTTTAGGGGTACCTGGTTGGCTCAGTCCGTTAAGCATCCAACTTTGGCTCAGGTCATGATCTCGCGGTTACTGTGTTCGATCCTTGCATCAGGCTCTGTGCTGACAGTGCCTGCAGCCTGCTTCAGGTTCTTTGTCTTCCTCCCTGCTCTCTTCCCCACCCCCCTCACATTTTGTCTATCTCCTTCTCACAAATAAAGAAACATTTTTAAAAAGTTTTTTAAAAAGGAGAAAAAAGAATTTATTTTTTAATCTACCACAACTTAAGTATTGGAAATTTAATTTCCTTATTTTCTGGGAATTTTAGGAAAAGTTAGTTTATATAGGCTCTTATTTATACTCAATAGTATATTATAACAGATTTTTTAAAAGACTTTATAATCTTATCAATACTGTCTGGAGGTAGGAAAACATTACACACTCATATGTTGAAAGGCCAGTCATTTCTGAATTGTAGACACTTAAACATACAGATAGAAAAGGAGCTTACAATTCCAATTCTAAAAATGTCAGCCATACATCAAGAGAAAACACAGAAACAAACAAACAGTAAAGAAAACCTCACTGGTCCAAATTGCAAAGAACTGTTCTCCTTCCCAGCGCATACAAATTTGTTAGTTACTGGAGCTCAAAACAACGGGAAAAAAAAGAAAAAAAAAAAAAAGACCAAAATTCCTGTTGTTTCTCAAGTGTTTCATGTGATCAAAATCCATACTTAAGGTTTGACACATCGCTTACAGCATCGTTTCTGTGTTGCAGTATATATGTGTAGTTAACAATGTCATTCTCATTGATAATTCAGCAGACATGTCTGTTTCTCTTTGGGTTTCTGTGCATTTAGCAGCAGTAAGTAAAAGCAAAGTCTTTGTAAGTCTTTCTTCCGTTGACAAATTAATTCATAATATTCCAGGTCATGGTAAGATAACTGAGGAAAAATAGTTATGAAGAAATTTGTAACAGGGAGTGAATTTACTATTTCATTGGGAACTAAAAAGAAATGACAAATGCGTAAAACAATAGTTTGTAAGATATTGGACATAAGGTAGTAAAGGACCATGGTCCCTGAGAGACCATAAATGAACACAGTGATTCCTATGATTGCCCCAGCTTTCTCTGTCTCAAGAGAATGGCTTCCATGAGAGGGGGGAAGAGTTTAGGGGCACCAGGTGGACCCCAACAGACTTTGCATTGGCACAAGATACTAAGAATCTGGGAGGAACGGGTATCTGGAGTTCACAGGACTAGATGGGATGGGGCTGAACAGAGAAAGAATCCCAGAATCTCCAGAGGATTGCTGTTAGTTATTTGGCAGAGTCTTAATCAGCTTAGCCTAAGGCTAAGGGATGAACCATCCAAAAGGATTAGACAGAATAGTGTGTGGCACTTACTCATAGCCAGGAACGGTGCCTATTCCCGCCAGTAACATTGGAAAACCTCAAGGTTCATGAAGCATTGAGTCAAGTGCATAGTACATGGTCTTTATTCAGTATTGATGAATAATTAATCCTAGACTGAGCGCTGCTGTAGTTTCTCCTAACACATTGTAAGTGAATGATTTGAAAGGATCAAAGTGTTTTCAAGGAATTTAACTGAATCGTAAAAGAATTGTGTGACATCCAATTAAGAATGTAGCTGACTCCTAGAACAACTGTGTGGCATACAATTAAAAAGCATAAGGGATGCAAGGAATCAAGAGAATTTGACTCATAATGAGAATATCAATTAGTCAATCAAAAGTGATGTAGAAATGATACAGACATTAGAATTGGCAGACAAGGACATTTAAAAAGTTAGCATAGGGGCGCCTGGGTGGCGCAGTCGGTTAAGCGTCTGACTTCAGCCAGGTCACGATCTCGCGGTCCGTGAGTTCGAGCCCCGCGTCAGGCTCTGGGCTGATGGCTCAGAGCCTGGAGCCTGTTTCCGATTCTGTGTCTCCCTCTCTCTCTGCCCCTCCCCCGTTCATGCTCTGTCTCTCTCTGTCCCAAAAATAAATAAACGTTGAAAAAAAAAAATTAAATAAATAAATAAATAAAAGTAAAAAGTTAGCATAGTTGTATCCCATATGTCCAAAAAAGTAAAATAACATAAAAACAAAAGTGAAATTCTAGAAACAACTGCGTGGCATGAGATAAACAGTATACTAAATGGGATTAATAGCAGGTAGATATCATAGGGGAAGAACAGAGCTCTTAAGAACAGAGGCTATCCAAAGTGAAATATGAAGAGACCATTAAAAAGATGAATAGGGCATCAGTGGGCTCTATGCCAACTTAAAACAGATTAATATACATGTTCTTGGGAGTCTGCAAAGGAAAGAAGAGAGAAGAGATAAAAATATTTGGAGAAAAAAATGTCTGAAATTTTTCAAAATTGATGAAAACTATAAACCCACAGATCTAAATAGAAGAAACATCAGAAGACCTCATACAAGAAAACCAAACAAGACATATAAGGAAGATAAGACACATTATAATCATATTTCTCAAAATGAGTGATAGAGATTCTTAAGAATACTCAGAAAAACAAACAAAAAGCCTAAGTGCAGGGTATCAAAGATAAGGACACAGCAGATTTCTTGCCAGAAGAAAATACAAGTGGGGAGACAATGGGGCAACATCTTTCCTGAAAGAAAGAGGTGCGAACCTAGAATTTTACACCCAGTGAACAGATCTTTGGAGAGGCACTGAGAAGAAACGAAAAGGTAATCCTCAGACTGTGAGAAAGGTTTTGCAAAGTATATGTCTGATAGAAGACTTATATCCAGAACATATAAAGAAATCTCAATCCTAAATGATAAGAGCACCTCATTCAAAAATGGACAGAAGATTTGAATAGACATTTTACTAAAGGAGATACACAGACCCCCAAATAAGCACACGAAAGATGCTCCACATGTGTCGTCGTTCCAGAGCCCGTTTGCTGCCACGCATTTCTTCCAGTGGTTGAAATGAAGATGACGATAAACAAGTGTTGGTGAGGAGATAAATGAAACGGCATTTTTCTGACACTACTTGGGCACATCAAATGGTACAGCCTCTTGGGAAACGAGTTCAGCAGTTTCTTAAAAAGGAGGTTAGAGTGGGAGAGAGCCAAAGCATAAGAGACTCTTAAAAACTGAGAACAAACTGAGGGTTGATGGGGGGTGGGAGGGAGGGGAGGGTGGGTGATGGGTATTGAGGAGGGCACCTTTTGGGATGAGCACTGGGTGTTGTATGGAAACCAATTTGACCATAAATTTCATATATTGAAAATAAAATAAAATGCAAAAAAAAAAAGTTAAACATCTGTCTGCTATCCAATCCAGCACCCACTTTTAGGTTTTTACTTAAGAGAAAAGAAAGTACATGTTCTTAGAAAGATTTTCCATGAGTGTTCATAGTACCTTTATTTGTAACTGCCCCAGATTGGAAGTGGTCCAAGTGTCCATTATCAACTTAACAAATGAATACTTGTCTTGTGGTGTTTGTATATGTATATGTGTATGTGTATGTATATGTATACATGTATAGACACAAAAGATAATACTACTCAGCAATACAAACGCACAAAACTATTAATACATGCAACAAATGGATGAATCTCAAAATAATTACACCAAGTGAAAGAGGCTATATTTTAAGAGTACATACACGTTTCCATTTATGTAAAGTACTAGAAAATGCCAGTGAATCTACAGTGACGGAAAGCAGATCTGTGGTTGCCTGGAGAGTCAGGTACAGAGGAGGGTCGGGATGGAGTTGTTACAAAGAGGCCTGAGTAAAATTTTGCAGGTGATGGATATGGGATATGTTCTTTATCTTGATTATGATGACAGCTTCGGTTTTATTCATATGTCAAAATTTATCAAATGGTAGAGTTTAAATACTTTGATAAAGCTTTTTTTTTTTTTTAAAGATTGCCCATTTCCCTGCTGTTTGTAATGCCTCAGGATCTGCCTCTGTCTTTTTCTGTCTTCCTGTGTTTTAAACACATCAACCTATTGCACCCTCGTACCTCTCTATCTTAGACAACCAAACACACAAACTTACTCTGAAGAATACAAAAATGCATGCTTCCATCAGAGAAGTAGCTTATGGTCCTTTGTTAAATGTTCAGAGATACATGACCGGGCCTTATGAAGCAAACACATCCTGTTCTTATGGAAGTAGGGGAGAGAAATGCATACAAAAGAGCCCAGTCCTTTTTTGGCAGCCTTTTATGTCAGAGCTCAAAATTGCTGTCTGATAAAATGTAGGCCACCAGATTGAATTACTTCATTGAACTACTGCTGTCCTCTGTTAATGGTAATTGCACAGATATAGCAGTCTTTCTCGGCAACATCTCAGATATTTACCTCCTACTGTTTTTCAATTCAAACCTTTGATGAAAATATTCCCAGTACTTCTTTAAAGCAGACATCCAACTGTCTTTCTTGACAAAAGCAAGGTCTCTAAATCAGATCCTGACAATTTGTGACACAGCAGTCTATCCAAATCACCTTTTACCTATGTCACTATGTCATTTCCTGGAGAAAAAAAAAGTGTCCATCAGAGGAGCATTTCTGTAGGTTTGAGGGGCTCCAAAGGTTGGTATGCCAGCAAAGATGGCAGGGGAGAAAGGGAAAAGCAATTTTTCCTTTGACGTGATTGGAAGGAATTTGGTTAGGGGTTGACCTGATGTAACAAACAAAGGATCTGTATATTTTGAAAAGACATTTGTATTTTTATGGAGAGAGAACTTCTGTAGATACTTATTGTTTTCAAGCACATCATGGATACAATGATTTCTGAAAGCTACCACTTAAAGTATTGGAGGCAGTGAAACAAGATTCATTTTTTTTAATCCATTTTAACTTTATCTGTAAGTTTACTTGAATGCGGCCATGTTTAGCATTTATTTCCTTCTCAGAGACTCTGCTCATTTTCTTTTGTACCTCCTGTCCTAAACTGGGTAGAGTACTTCTCACCAAATAAAGGTTGTAAAATCAACCATTGGCACATCCTGTGATCAAGTCTCGGTCTGCCCGATGACAGCATGGTGGCTAGAGTGCAGAAGATGGTAACGAGGAGGGTAGGTATGGCATGAGACCAACTGGGTTGGCTTCAGAGTCAAAGTCACTGCTGGTTTCTCTGGCTATTGTTGGTTGGGCACTTCTTCTTTATAGTATTGGAAGTGTACGTTTGATAATGGCCTTCTTGGATCAAACTGTAGCATCATATGTTTGATGGATGGGTTAGCTTTAGGAGCAATGGGAGCCCTTCTGGGGACCTGCTTTCCAGGTCGGGTGAGTAAGCAGCTGACAGCCCAGCAGGCATATACCCCCCGCTGCTGGCCTGGTTTTGTTCTTCCCCAGTGGGAATTTCCTTACAGAAATGAGCCTAGAATCACCTTTGCTCAGGACTATTGCTGGCTAAATGCATTACTTAGTGGCCACTACGATGGGACGCCTCCCATTTACCGTGGTCCCACCTAAGGCTTGTTGAGCTTTGGGAGGAAAATGAGCAAAAGCGTGGGCTTAACACTGGGGAGACTCTGGTTAGTGAATAAAGCATGGGTTGGAACCCCGCAGTTGCATTTGTAATTTAAAGAAACAGAAAAAGTCTCCGAGGAAGTTGGGGCAAGGAGGTAGTAAGACAAGAGATAAAGAGAATGTTTTTGCATGAAACCTTGAATCCAGCTAGTCCTTACTCTGTTTATGGGCTCAGAATACATCTAGGAGCAGGTGGTCCTAGAAGAACCCTTGCCATCTTTGTTGGTGGTGGTGGTGGTGGTGGTGGTGGTGAGATCAGGGATTTCTGTTCTTTAGAAGGAGAAAGCTAACACTCTTATAATGAAGCCTCCATTGATGGCTGCCTGCCCTATGTTCCTACTCTTGCATTTTGGTATCTTTCCCTGGCTGTCCCCATCTTTATTAGCAATCAAAGGCCAGGAAGGGGCCACCAGGAAAATAAATGATAAATTCGTAGCTTATTAGAGCATGGGTCCCCAAATATCAAATGCCTGCCTTTCCTTCAGGCTTGAATTCTACAGACTGAAGCCTGGAATTACACTTTACCAGGGCGACCTAGTATTCAGGAGCTAAGGAAGAAGGAGGCTGGCCACCAGACCTGTTTGGAAGTAAGAGAGGAGCCAGTGTGGGTTCATCTGTAGAAGAATCACTTGCACCTGGAAAGCAACCTCAACCCAGACTGTCTCCATCTGCCAGGCAGGGAGCGATATCAGTTTCTGGCTTGGTTGGGACATCTGAAGCATCCCGCCGCTTTTGTCTGTTGACATGTGGATAGTACTGACCTTATGTCTGACCTGATTATCCCCGTCCACACATTCATCTAGCCCTTCGCGCAGAAGAACGAATACAAGTGACAACCTCAGTGAACCTGCTCCTTGAGAATGCCTTCTCCTCTTTCCCACATCACCTTTGACTCGTGCTGCCTTTTCTTCTTGGCTCCTCTTTCCTCGCACTCCTCCCTGTTGACACAGTGTGTGTGAAGTCCAAGAGATGTAGCAAAGCCAGTAAGAGCTAAATTACTTGCAGCTGGCGGTACCACCTGTGCCTATCAAATTGCAGCCAAAGCAGTTGCTTTCCCAGAGTGCCCTGTTGTGGAGAGTTGGAAAGTGAGTCACAGTGGGGGCAGCAGTGGCCTGCATAGAAGAGAGGGCTTTTCTCTGGGCTCTCATGTGAAGACAGAATTGTGAAGTAGGATTTCAGATGGTCCCAAATCCCCTCTTTCTGCCTCTTCATGGAATTATTGGGCTTAGGGGCAGCCCGAGAGATTTGTGAGTTAAGCCTTTGGCCTTTAGGTGGGCTAAGAACAATCCTTATCAAGCGTATCTGTTGTGGAGCTCTGGGACCGACAATTCCATAATCTGCTCTGGTGGTACAGTTGAAGATTTCTTGTGGTTTCTTGTATGTCTACAACATCTCTCTCTCCCTTCTGTGTTTTATTTTGTTCAGTCATTTGTGCACTTGGAGAAAAATTTCTCAGCTCTGCACCTCAGCCTAATAAAAGGTCCTCCATATAATTTTGAAAAAAAAATGATTACAATTAATTAACATTTTTACATGATGGCATTCTACAATTTTCTCAGTGCTTGCCATTCCTTAGTATTCTCTTCTCTGTTAAATCATTCCTTATTTTCAGTGTTCATCACTTGTGTCTTGCTCACCCTCTGGGATTTTTCTTTGTATTCACTGTCTCTTTTTCTCTTTGCTTTGTTTGTTCGTTTATTTCACCCTCCTCTAGAGCCTGTAATGCCTCATGTGCTCAGAAAGGTTCTGAGCACAGGGGACTGAAAGATATGGTCTCTGCCCTTCAGTGCTAGGTTCCTAAACTGGAATGCAGATGGGGACTTTGAATATTTACCCCTCGTTTGAGAACAAGTGCCTAATGAGTTCACAGCATTGTGATGTGAGGGAGAACACTGAGGCAAACAAGTATAATGTAATGGTAATGTCCCCTAATATAGCAGCACAAACTGGTCACCTTTCTGGGGTGATGCCTGAACTGGTCCTTTGGGTGGATGTGGAAGTTAGCCAGATGACTAAAGGGGTGCGTGTAGTCCATGGAGTACCACGTGGAAAAGCTGAAGACAGAGCCTAAAGCTTTCAGGGACCTGCAGGTATTTGGAAATTACAAGAATGAGGCTTAGAAGGGGCCAGGCCACAAATAGTCTTGGTAAGTCTCATTACAGAGTTTGCATTTTATACTGAGAGGCCCTGAAAGATTTTAAGTAGTAGAGGGATGTATTTAGAGGAGTGTGAGAGATCACTCAAGCAATATTGTGGAAGATGGCTTTGTAAGGGTGAGTTTGGAGGCAAGAAAGATTCTGGGGGAAATGACTATGATGATAGTATAATTGGGAGGGAAGGAGAACAGTTCTAGAGACAGGACCTAGAATTGACAGGACTAAGTCAGTGGGCAAATGTGGCAGTGAGCTGCTGGTGAGCCTCAACGATGGCTGCTGAGTATGTGCTTTCTCTGGCCAAATGAATGCTGGTAAGATTCACTCAGAGAGGCAGTATAGGGCCTTGAGTAAGAGCATGTACTTAAGTCTATTTGCTTACTAAGAGTTATATTTTGGACATGTTCATTTTTTTTTTCTTTTCTTTTAAGAGACAGAGCTTGTGAGCAAGGGAGAGGCAGAGGGAGAGGGAGAGAGAAAATCTCAAGCAGGCCCCATGCTCAGAGCAGAGCCCAATGCAGGGCTCGATCTCACAACCGTGGGATCATGATCTGAGCCAAAATCAAGAGTTGGACACTCAACCGACCAAAGCAACCCAGCAACACTGGATATGTTGAGTTTTAAGAGACTTGTAGGAAGTCCAAGGAAAGATCCTGTAGGAGTGTGTATTAGAGCTCTGGAGAGCAGCATGTAACATAGATAAGGTTTGGTGTTCCATACAGTCTATAAATGGAATTTCCCTTTCAGGGGGAAAAAAAAATGTGGTAATTTAGGACATGTGTTAAGCTGGTGAGATTCTTGTTTCCATGTGATTTGCCAAGAGGACTATAGAGCTGAAAGTCAATAAATAAATAATAATCTCTCCATGATACATTCCCCTCATTATTATTAGTGAGGGTATATTACATATCTTTTTGGGCCAAAGCATAATTTTATTTTTTTTATTTTTATTTTTATTTTTTCCAAAGCATAATTTTAGAAAACTCTAGATAAACAGCTTCCTTTTTAATTTATTTCCCTGCTTTCCTTTGATTGCTTTTGCCGTAGTAGCAACCTGCATCTTATTTTAACCGTCTCCTCTCAGAATGTTGATGGTTCCAAAGCCCTGTTTGAATACATCTTGGGAGATCCCGTTTTTGTAAGGCTGTTCCGAGGCCATATGGTGTCAGATGATGATGATATGGCATCTTTGGAGGATGCCACGATTTCTATCCTGCTGAATCCCTCACACGTGTTTGAAGCAGTTATTATCCTCTCTGCTAGCTCATGCAACTTGTTAGATCACTATTTGTGGGTGTCACAAAATGTTGGCAGGACCCCAGTGTGAAACACAGTGTGAAATACATGTGGTTAAACTTCTCTGAATTTGTGTGTCAATCAAAACAAATGGCTTAAAAGAGTAGCTGAATTTCAAAAGAAAGTTCAGGATTCTAGACTAGAAATGGAACATGGAACTTGTTAGGTCAATTTTTTTTAATATGAATCTTTTATATATTATAGGAATCATACCCAAGGGAATTGTGTGGTGTGGTAGAACTCTGATTGGTTAGTTAGGGTTATAGCTGGTAACATTATAAATAGACAACAATTTTTTATTATAGCATATATGGTTCTCAGTGCAGTGCCATGCGGTACTGGGGATGTTTGGATACCAATGTGTGCAAATTTTGCAGGAGGAACCAGGTAACTTTATACATACTATGCTATTTACTTATCAGAAAGGCTATGAATTATCAAACATTTTGAATCATGTATCTCTGATCTATTTTGCATTTTTCATTTAGCTTCATTGACATAAGTGCCTATCCAATGAAGACCATAGAATTTTAGTGTAATTCAGATAATAACATGAATTTGTTTATTCTTTTCATCAGGGAGTGGGGTATATAATGATGTCAGCATTGTTTCTTCTTCACTTTTACTTCCTCTGCTATTTTGCAGTCTTTTTTTGTTTGTTTTTGTTTTTTTGTTTTTTGTTTTGTTTGTTGTTTGTTTTTTGTTTTTTGAGAGGGAGAGGGACAGCGGGAGAGGGAGAAAGAGAATCTTAAGCAGGCTTCACACTCAGTGCAGAGCCTGACATAGGGCTTGATCCATGATTGTGAAATCATGACCTGAGCTGAAATCAAGAGTCAGAAGCTTAACCGACTGAGCCACCCAGGTGCCCCTCTATTTTGCAGTCTTGAATGGGTGTATAAGACATCTTTTGTGCTTTTCTCATGCCCTTAGAGCTTCCATTTAATCAAAGGATCATTAGATTGATCTTTTCTATATTTACTAACAAAAAATATACTATTTTTAACATGTGATTTTTTTAGCAATGCCCACAGTTTGTTAAGTAATATTTGCTCAAATATTATCTGTACTCTCACCTTCATATAAGATGGTTTAGTAGTTTAGTAGAGTTTATTATATTAATGAAATGTTTGATAGCCGGATATATTTAGACAAGTTGAAAGCCCATGGTTTTGCTGCTGAAATACCTGAAAAGGACACCTGTCATATAAAGAAAGCTGGCCTGGGTTCTGATGAGCCTCCTGCTTTGACCCAATGATGCTAGATTTTCCTCCTGCAGAAAGCTCTCTGTTCACCTTCATTTTATGTCTGTGAACTCTTGACTTGAGAACTTAAATAGAGTTTACCTTCTCGAAGGCTCATTGGAAGAGTAACTCGTAACTCATTAAATAATTCCCGAATTGCCCATATTTGCCTCATATGTTATCTTTGATGGCTTGTTAGCTGGCACAAGTGACTAAGTCTGACACTCTGAAAGGATGGCCTTACAAACCATTTCTTCTTTTCACACTGTTGTAAGCATTTTAACATTTATCACCCATATACATCATGTTATAGTTGACTTTTCTACTCATGGCTGTCAGTGTTAGGAACCGTGCTTCTGTGCATTAACATGAAGACGTTTGTGAAAGGGCCTTCATCGATGTCTGACACTGGTGAATTGAGGAATAATGCACTAGCTACATAAAACTGTTTATTTCTCGTAAACCAATCATTATCTTTTGCAGTATTTCCAATGAAATTGTGATTTTTTTTTTAGCAGATTCTCTTTTGATGGAGCTGTGATTTGCAATAATCTTGTCATGCCAAGCTCAAAATACTACTAAATGAAGACATTTGTGGAAAGGAATGATTGTAAATTGCATGCAAATTTCAACTCGGCTGGAATTAATCAATATGGAAACAGAACTTGTGCGGTCCTGATATAATGATGCTGAAACTGATCCCACGGAGTTCTATTTCCATGGGAATTAGGCATTTATTTTGACTTAAATCTTTTTTTTCCCCCTTAAAGACAAAGTTCTGCTTTTGAGCCTTTCAATAATAAGTTTTTTGGCAATTCAGAGGCTTTCCAAAAACAAAAAACCAGGAATAAACTAAGCATCTGACTTCTCCTATTAGGGAAGGGGACATTTGGTATTTCCTATTTAATTTGCTGTGCCTGTTTAATGAAACTTTTCCCCAATTTTTCTTGCTCATTTTTTTCCCAATTAAAATTTTAAGGCTTATCATATAGTAGGTGATACATTCTTTGCTATGTATTAAGTATGTAACAGTGATATAAATGGCATGTTCTCTCATATCATTTCCTATGATCCTGGCTCATTTTTGATGTCTCTGTGTGTGTGTGTGTGTGTGTGTGTGTGTGTGTGTATTTTTGTTGTTTTTATCATTGCCATAAAATCTCACTTTTTAGGGAACAGATCACTATTTCTGCCTTTTAAATTCCCGATTGCATTCAGTCTATTTCTCGTTTTCTTTGATTGATTCATTACACTTATGGCCTTTTATTCTTATTCTTGGTCTGTTAGCCTTAGATGATTTGTCCCTCATCTTTTCTTCAAGCTTTTAGGTCAAGCATTTTCAGATAGAAGATCTTATCATTGGCATATTGCATATCACTGATGCATTAGTGTTGTATCTATAAATTTTCAGAGCCTGACAGCTTACTTTCCAGCCCCTGTAGAGTACTTTAAGAGTTCCTTTATTTATAGCCCAGTTTAAACCCCACTGGGTAACACTCCATAAACCTGCAGTGACATCCAGTGGCCTCATGGTGTAATTTTTTACAAAATTTTCCTAAAGGAATTACAGGGGCAGTATTGCTTGTCAAAGAACAACACTGCTGGAGTTACCGAAGAGAGATTCCTTGAACATATGACCTTCCAAATATTTAATGACATGCTCTGTCACAGGATTCCTGGAAATCCTATTCATTTCTTGGTTTTTGAATGGAACAATGGTAACCTCTGATGAGACCAATTATTCCAAGATTAGAAGAAAATACAAAATTTAGGACAGTTTTTAATAAAAACAAATCTGTAGTGTCAAAGTTCATAGTCTTGATCTCTTTTAGAGAAGATACACAAATTAAAGGAGAACCTTCAGTTTGTGCCCCTGATTATGAATATAAAGTTTGTTGTTTCTACTGCTTGGTTCCTTTGCCATCAGTTTCTTTGAGAGTTTCTTTGAGAGTTTTCTGCTGTGATAACCCTTGGATTTTCTTATACTTTCTAAGATGGCTACTATAAATCAGAGGCAAGTGACTCCCACTCTGATTACTGTCCTTAAGTTGTGTTATTAAAGGAAAGAATATTATTTTTATAAAAATGATACACATTATTATAAATGATTTATGTAAGTGGAAAAAGGTACAGGAAATACAGCACATCAGCCCATATCTTACCTTTTGCAGAAACAACCTGTGTTAACATTTGGCGATTTTCTTTCCAAATAGCTATCTATGCATTCGTATCGATAGATGAATCAATGGGGAACCTAGGAAATAATGCCGTAACATTGAGTTAACGTATAACTACCATGTTTATTTGGCTTCTGATTACTGCAGTGATACACTAGATAGGGAGGGAGCCAGGGTATAGGCTTGACTTTGTGTATATGTGACTCGGCCTTTGGTGCAACATACAGGCTGACTGGTGAAGATCAAGTTAGAGATCTGTACAGAGGAGTGGTAGGCAGTCACCTCGTGGCCTGGTCCAGGTAAGTTAAATGAAGCTGGAATGGGTCCACATCATTTATGTGTTTAAACACCCAATGTGAGCTGTTCCAGAGCTCAGAGACTTAATAGAAGTAAATCTAGTACATAGGGGCTGAGGAAGTAGTATATTCCCAACTGGTGCCAAGCACATTCATAGTGAATATGCACGTTAGGTTCAAAGAGAGATTAGCTCTTTCTCACAGTGGATACCGAAACAGAAATTGGACATTTAAATTTTATTCTGTCATGCCATCCTCAGACCCTTCTCCAATACAAAGTAAAAGCCACATGCCATTGTGGGAGGGGAAAGAAACCTGCCTACCCTTCTCATCCTGCACAAAGATCAGCTGCCATGAGGGCATGGCTATGACTCCCTTCCCCTCACGTGTCACGGAGCAAAAAACCATCTGCCACTGGGAGAGATCATGGTGCCCAGGATTCTGCAAATTATACAAAGCAGAGGTCAGCTGTCTGTGGTAGAGAAACAGAAAACTTCTCATGCCCAAGATAGTCCACCAATATAAGAACATGGTCTCCCCTTGGGAGGTGTGTGGGGAAGAACAAGAAACCTGACTGCGCCCTATACGTGGAACTGAGTAGGAAGCGCTGCTTGCCCATCACTGACAGAAAGTCAGAAACGTTGGAAAAAGTCCCACTCCTGAGGCGCAGATGTCCAGGCCCGGGTTAAGACTGAGGTCAGAGCAGGACTGAGAAGTGCCTGTCTCCTGTCACAAGACTTGCACCAAGAAATAAACGGTAGTAGGCTACTGCTTCAGGAGCTCCGAGAAAGTCTTGCCCATACACACACCTCCTACTGCTTGTATGTAGGGCCTGTTATCAGTTTATGATAGAGCATGAATACTGAAAAAAACTCTGATGCTTTTTAAAAAATAAACTTCAAAACAAATAACTTTAGACTTACCAGAAATTATGCAGATAGTAGAGTACCCATATGCACACCCACCTATTTCAAACATCATACCTGAGTGTAATACATTTTTACAACTAATGTACCAATATTATTATATTAACTAAAATTTACACTATATTCAGATTTTCTTAGGTTTTACCTAACGCCCTTTTTCTGTTCTGACATTCTCCAGCCAAGACACTACATTGTATGTTTGGTCATTAGGTCTCCTGAAGCTTCTCTAGACTGAGACAATGTCATTTTGTTAATGACGATGAAGGTTTTTTGGAAGTGCCAGTCAGGTATTTTGTAGAATGTTCCTTGACCATGGTTTTGGTTTTCTTTAGTGTTTTTCTGATATTTTTCTCATGCTTAGACTCTCAGTTGACTTCTGCTGTGGAATTTTGGGACCCCACAAAGTACTAGATCACAAAGGAGTACTAGATGCAAAGGAGGAAATTGCATCCTGGGGTGCACTGAAACTAGTTCTATCAATAATAGACCCAAGCCCAATTCAGTTACTGATTAACTTTACTCGGTCCCTCATGCTAACAGCCTGAACGAAGTTGCTCATCTCCAGGAAATAAAACATGATTTATTTCCGTTTGACACAAAAGTCTGGAACTCAATAAAAAATTATGATACCCAGACACAAGGAAAAAATTGTCAAAAGGTTTAACAGTCAACCACTCAAAGAGATGGTTTTGATGTACAAATTTCAGACAGATTTTGAAATAACTATGATTACTATATTAAAAGGTCCAGTAGATAAAGTGCACAGCAGACATAAGTCAGCAGAAAAGTTTAGTAGAGACATGGGATAAAAAAAAAAAGAGTCAAATGGAAACTAGAAATCGGAAACACGGTAGCTCATGAACATTATTTTCTGTGCGTTTAACAGACTAGACACAGTAAAGACAGAATCAGGACTTTGAGGATAGACTAGTAGAAGCCTTCCTAACTGAAACAAAGCAAAACGAGTAGAAATGAAAAACAGAGCATGTTATGTGGAACATATCAGGCAGTCTAACATATGTGAGGAGAGAGAAAATAAGGCAGAAGAAATATTTGCAGATTTTAATGGCTGAGAAGTTTTCAAAGTGAATGATAACAAACCACTGATCCAGCCAGGATGAACATGAAGAAAACACCTACATACACTGTAGTCAAACTACTGCACATCAAAGATAGAAGGAGATCCTGGAGGCAGTTGGAGAAAAGAAGAAATATTGCATAATTAGGTACATGGATAAAAGTTTGGCAGACTTTCAGTCCGAAACTATGAAAGCCACGAGACAATGGAGTGACATCTTTCAAGAACTGAAATAACAAATTCTCTCAGTCTAGAGTTCTATATCAACGAAAAATATCTTTGAAAAAGAAGGGTGAAATTAAGACTATGAGATATACAAGCACTGTGGGGGGCACCTGGGTGGCTCAGTCGGTTAAGCGTCCGACTTTGGCTCAAGTCACGATCTCATGGTCCGTGAGTTCGAGCCCTGCATCGGGCTCTGCAGCTCAGAGCCTGGAGCCTCCTTCGGATTTTTTGTCTCCCTCTCTCTGTGCCCTTCCCCCACTCATGTTGTCTCTGTCTCTGAAAAATGAATAAACCTTAACAAAAAAAAATTTATATATAAGCACCATGGGAATTATTTGTTAGCAGACCAGCACTATAAGAAATAATAACAGAAGCTTTTCAGGCAAGAATATGCTGCTCGATGAAACTTTGGTTTTACAAAACAGAAGGAGGAGCACTAAAAATATAAAAGTATAGATAAATATAAAAGATATTTTCTTGTTTTAAACTTTTGAAAAGATATTAAAGCAAGGGTTGACAAAAAGCAGCTCAGGAGCTAAATGCTACCTCTGGCTTGCTTTGTGCAGCCTAAGAGGTAAGGGTGTTCTTATTTTTTTTAAGCAATTGTAAAAAACTTAAAAACAAAGTAATCAAAGAATATGCAACAGAAACTATGGTTTGCAAAGCTTAAATTATTTACAATCTAATCCGGTCTAAAGCAAAACTAATAGCTATGCATTGTGGGGTTTCTAAAACATGTCAAAGTAAACTTTTGGCATGATAGCACAAAGGACAAGAGGGAAGAAATGGAAAAACACTGTTGTGAAGTTCCTACAGTATATGTGAAGTAATACACTAAAATTTCAAAGTGCACTTGATAAGGATGCATGTTACGAATTCTAGAGCAGCCACTGGAGAAAGAGAGAAAGCAAAGAACTGTAATTAACAAGCCAGTAAAAGAGATACAATGGAATCCTAAACCATGCTCAACTAAACCAAAAGAAAGAAAAAAAGAGAGAGAACCAGAAATCAGGGCAATTTTTCAAGTAGTATAGTGATAGATGTATTACCCGTCCATAGCAATAATTACCTTAAATGTAAATGGTTAATTATAAAACTGTATAGAGAGCAAAACCCAATTTTATATTGTCCAGAAGAAACCCATTTTAAATGTGAAGACATAGATATGTTAAAAAACTTTAGGTAGAAAACAGTGTATCATGTAAAGCTCAAAAGAAGGCTGGAGTGGCTATATGAATATCAGACTAAGTAGACTTCAGAACAAATGGAGTGAAGCATGGCATCACACACTATATAATGATATTAATTCCTCATGAAAACAGGAACTCGTCAAGAAAGCTAAAGGCATATGTGCCTCAAAATAGAGTCTCAGAATATATAAAACAGAAACTAATAGAAATGCAAGGAGAATTCTACAAATATACCAATATAGTTGGAGATTTCAGTACTGTTTCCTCAGTAATTGGTGGAATAAGTTAACACAATTTAGGAGATACACAAAATACTTGACTCAATTGGCATTTATAGAATGCTCCCCTCATTATGATAGTTATTTTTAAGTGTATTTGTTTATTAGTATAGATAATATCTTGAGGTATAAAATAAGTTTCAAGAATCCAAAAGCATTGAAATGACCAAAGCCGATTTAAACTAGAATTCAATAACAGAATGATACCTAGAATATCTCTAAATATTTAGAAATTAAAATGACATACTACTGAATATCAACTCACGGATCAAAGAAGAAATAAAAATTCTAGTTTGATTTCACTTTTTAAATTGTCCTGATTTCTGGATATTTAAAAATATATGGAGGTGCAGTGTGTACTACACACAGATATGGAATTAATGACAATGACGTTCACTCACCCCGTGTAAGACAGAATACATTTTAAGTACATTTGGCTTAAGGATATAGTCACATGACTTGTTTGGGAAATGTAATTTCTTTGGATAAAATTAAATACCTAAAACTTGACAAGTGATTAGGGTTAAAAAAATACACATGGAGCCTTCAGAAATACTAGTAAGGGTGTCAGATTTGAATGAGTCTTCTTTTAGCTTTATACCACAATGGTACTGTTAGATATTTTGTACTTGAAGTTGTCGATTTTGAAGTGTGAATTGGTGCTTTGACGTACGACCCGTCAAAGTGTCAGTAGGCGTTTGTCACGTGCTCTCTGAGCAAGGAGCCTTCTTCATGGTGTATGTAAGCACTTCCTAGAGTTTTAACTCCCTAGATAGGAAGTTGATGTCATCAAGAGGCACAGCCTCCTGTTAACCAGTGAAAACAAAAGGTGGAAACTTCTGTGCTTTTATAGAAGCATAATTACATTTTAGAAGAACAGTGTAGAGTAGAATAGCATAAGATAATGAATTCTCAATATGTCTCTAAATCAGGGTCTGGAAAAGTCTTAGGAGTATTTGGAAATTTATATTAGGTTTAATGTGACAGATATGACTCTTTAATAATGAAGAATAAAAAGACCTTTGTGGGCTGGTGACTGAGTGAACTTTTAAATTCTGTCCCTTGAATTCATATTTAGTACTAGCAATGTTGAGGTCATAATGTTTTTGCCCTAAATGTTAGCCCAACATTGCTCTCTTACCGGTTACCTAAAATGAAAGATGTTCTCTAATAGAAAAGAATATAATTCTTATTTGCATGTTCACAATTGACATTATAATAGTTCTACCTCTCAGGAGAAATATGAACAACTCTTTAAATTAAAGGGTAAGTAAGAATAATTTGTGATTTACAGCCCTACTAACCTGATAGAGATTTCAGTGGTGGTATGCCTATAATCCCAGTAAAAGATTGCCATTTTACAAATGTGTTTAGATGTCCTTGGCAGATTTAGATTAGTAACATGAGATGGATTTAAAACTAGGGCCCCAGGCTTATGGGTTTTTTTTTTCCATGATTTATTACATGCAGCAAACATGGCCAGCCTATGTGTAAATACTCTTCAGTAATAGTTGTCTTATTTAAGGAAAAAAGATCATTTCTGGATCGAGTGCTTCAAATGAGTTATTTTTGGAGAACTGCTACAGACCTTATGACACATGGTTGTTAGTCCTTCTTGAAAATAATTATGCTACCACTTATACTGCCGCCCAAAGTCCTATTCTACCCTTAGCCTTGGGAAGCCTTCCCAGTCATGAATTTAATGCTTTGATTTTAATTTTTAAAAATTATGAGTGCCATATGGTTGTAGAATGCAGAGGTTTGCATAGAATATGATCAGTGAAAGAAGTAATTTACCATGCCCAGGATTCATTTAAATTATCTACGATTTCAATATATGAAATAATCTTCACAATAAGTATTAAGGGGTATAATTTTACATTTGATTGTAATACTTGCTAATTATTTTCTCTTAGCATTACTGGTTAAATGGGGGTTGGCAGGTCGCAGGTAGTGACGCCACATAGTATGGGCTACTTACAAAACTTTATTTCTAACATCGCATCATTCCCCAAATAGCCTCAAGATCCAAATACGGTTGCAGTAATATTTGCTGAAAATTGGAAACTATAAAACCCTTCATTTTGCTGGGAATCAGAAGAGAAAAGAGAATTTCAAATAATAAAGCTTTCTATTTAAAATCTTTAAAGTTTCATCCACCATCTCTCAAAAGGCAATTTTATAACTAAATATTAATTTTGATGTTTTATGTTATTTCCATTTCTTTTTTTTTTTTTTTTTTGGTAGTAATAGTAAGTGCACAGGCACCATAGATCACAGACATTTAATGTTAAAAGGTCTCTTTATGTGAAGATCAGATTTCTTAGGGGCAAGTGGTCTTTATAACTATTATTTATTTAATTCCCTTGCTTGCACATTGAATAGATTGCAATGGCTAGGGAAAAATTAAAATAATGGTCCTTAATCCCATTTGGTTGTGTTCAGTTTGCCAAATGATGGATGGAAATCTCCACCTTGTAGGGTCCACCGCCGGGTGTGACAGTTACCTGCACTCATAGAGGTATATTCATTAATTACACTGTATGGCTAAACCATTTGAAAGAGATAACTGGTCCTGTCTCAAAATTGAGGTTTTCTTTAAAGTGGAATGTCAGTACACTATTGTTCCCAACGTCAGATTGCCTGCTCTTATCCCAAGCTCATAGAAGGTGATAAGTCAGAGATTTCAGGCAAGTAGGGACAAGGGATCACAGTGGTAGTGAATCCTTTCCCCCTTTCCCCAACTGTGTTTTGACCACCTGTCTTTTACCCCTTGCAGTTCTGTTCTGAAAGGAATATGAGGAACGGCACTGAACATGGGGCCACTGCTGCTAGATTGTTGCCATTAACCAGCTTTCATGGCTTTTGTGGGAGCCTCCTTTTCATTAGTATTTGCAACATGTTCACCAGCAAAATGATTATGTTAGGCAGAGACATCACATCACTTACATTTCATAGCTCAGTGCAATTTTCATAAACTGCGAGGCAACATCCAAAAAAACATGACTCAGAATTAGAGTTTCAGAAGATTATTATATAGACATTATTTCCCTCAGGTCACGGGCTTTAGTCAAATTTGGAGGAGAATGAAATTGCCAACAGTGAAAAGCAGACAGAAAGGTATGAGTTCATGAGCAGAGAAATAACATTTTCATTTGTTCCTTCCCCATGGGAAAGATTCAGCATTCCGGTAAATGGAGACGGTTATAAGAAATGAATTTTTGTCAGCAGGGATGTGATTTTAAGGCTCACTTATCCATTGGCAATCTAGATTTCTAACCCCAGGAATCTAGGAAATTGCTACAGAATGTAGTCTTTATTATAAACAAGTTTTTTTTTTTTTGGTAGTTTTTTCCCCCCTTCCTTCCTGCTCAGAGATTTTAAGAATGACTACATTTCTTTCTGCCTTTCAGAGGTCAGGTGACCGCAGAATTTCCCCCATTTGCCCTGAGTTTCTCTTCATCGCTGATGCTTTGTGATGGAAACCTTTTTCCCACCAAGCTTCCCTCACTCTCCCCTTGCCTTTCCCAGCCCCCTCTGTGCAGCACGCCGACCGCTGACCACATTGGAAGCCACAGTGTTCACTAGTGCTGAATCCATGGCCTGTCTCTGTCCCCTGCGTAGGCGAGATGTCTTGTGGTACCTGCTGCTTCTCTCTTCTCAGTCCCTTTGTGTCTCTGGACCTGAAAGAGCAAGGCAGGAAACACGGCTTTCCAGGTAGCTCTCATTTTACCAGCCATAAAGAGCAAGGATTTGCAAGGTGTCTGCGGGGTAATCCCAGACAACCTTCTTCATAATTAAAGAATGTTCTTTCATGGGAAATTTTATTTTCCTTCTTCAATTTCATCTGATGCTTCTCAGCCCATCACTCATTCAAATTCTGCACAGAGGTTCTCCTCCCAGCTATAGTACATCCTTGAGAGCAGAAGATATTTCATATAACCTAAACCTTTCATTTCTAGAGATGCAGATAAGTTCTGTAACATTAATCTCACCTTTATATTTCTTCAGTTTTTAATAACTTGGAAATATGTATATCTAATGCCTTCCTCCCCTGTGCATTTTTGCCCATTTTAATATCTCGCTCAACACCATAAACTATTTTCCTGGCTGTATTATTATAAGAAAGTGTTATTACCTGCTAAAGTTTACTGAAAGCAAATTGCATTGCCTTCATTAGTATTATGTCTACATCATAATGATTATGTAACATTGTGAGTGTAGTTGATTAATAAATAAGAATTGATTACTCTAATTTAGTTCATTGGATTTGGCCCATGAAACTTGATCGTGATCCATAAACTTTTCCTCCATTCCTCCAAAGCTTCTAGAAGGAAGAGAGAAGGGAAGAGAGGAGGAACATCTAATTTGCTGCAGAGTATATCCAATCACATAGTTTGATTCCTTGTGTGTAGTGTGGTAAAAGATTCATTGAACCAGCTGGACTGTTGGTATATTCTGATATTCTGTGGAGTTTCAATTTCTTCGTATTGTTCTTGCAATGTAAGAGTCCACTTATCTTTGGGAATTGGGGGGGGGGCTCTGTTTATGAAAGTGGGGGAAGGTGTTACATCCTATTCTCTGTGATAGGCCATTCTTGGTGTTGGTGGAATCATTCTTGGAATTATTTTGGAGTACAGAAACAAGCACCTGAAATATTTCCATGACAAAAACATGTACTTATCTCTTATATGTCATTCACTCGTACTTCCCAACAACCTCTTCTTGAAAAGTCATAGATATGATTGACTGTCTTACTGTCAATGGACAATATTATTGACTCATGGAGAAGGTATTAACCAAGAAGGCGCTCAAATTCAAATATAGTCTGTATACCACATCTGCCTGAGTAAAGAATCCCCATGGAGTGATGGCTTTTTGCAGAAGGTTTTATCACCACAAGGTTTCATTAGAGTTACTGGCTAGAAGAGGATTGTTTTTGATTAGTTCTCAGTGAAGGATAGAATATTATAAGTGTAGTAATTCAAAGCACAAATAAGAAAGTTATAGGCATGGTTAGTATAATAATTACATAATGACAGTAGTACCATAAGAAAACATCCAAGCAGTCACCTGAAAATCACTCATTGGCCACGGCTTTAGAATCTCACGGTCTGCCATGTGGAGCCAAGGACAGGATGTCTCAGATCTACATTCTTGACCCTTGCTCAAAAGCAACTAACTAGAGAAATTGTTCAACTTTCTGGTATTCGGTTTCAATTTCTTCTTTTGCGAAATGGCAATGATTTTTGTCTGTCCAGAACACTACTGCTATTTTTTCTCAGCAATGCTTATGTGATTGAAATGCTATTACAGGATTTGAGCTCCCAGAAATAGTTAACCCACCTTGCTTTCACATACCATTTCAAAATACTTGGCCTTGTTGATCAAGAACACAGCAAAACCTCTTTTAACTGGACTGAAATGTTGTTTTAAACTTAGATCGTTCTTTTTTCCTTTTTTCTTTTTTTTTTTTTTTGAGAGAGAGAGAGAGAGAGCACCAGAAGAGAGGAGGAGAGAGAATCTTAAGCAGGCTCCATGCCCAGTACAGAGCCTGACACAGGACTTGATCCCACAACCATGACATCATGACCTGAGCCGAAGTCGGACATTTAACCGACTGAGGTACCCAGGTGCCCCAAATTTATATCATTCTTAAAAGACATTCATTTCAACATACCTATTCTTGAAAATCTTTCTGTAATGTATTCTGTGTATTTTTGCCTTAGAGAGCGTGCTCTACCAAATATAATTGAATTCCTCTCTGATGATGGATTGTCTTGCACAGCCTTGGGACCATGATGTTGGAGTCCATTCTTTTTGCACCAAGAAATGGATATAAAATGAGACCCTTATGGGAAGTTGGGCTGGATTTGCTCTAATTTCTGGCATACCTTCGAAGTTGCTTCTTAATATGTAAATTGCTTATATGCATTGCTTTCTCAATGTTTTACCTCTTTCCTCCTTGAAGGAAAACACAAAGTATGTTAGCCACACTTATAAAAGGGAAGAGTACAGTACTTCCGCAAAATATCATTATTCCATCAATGTCTTCACCGGAGACATGGCATGCTTAGAAGGTCTGACTTGATTAAATGCTTTGCCTCCGGTTTTTCAAAATTTCAAATGAGGTATTCCCTCTGTCAAAAGTTTCAGTTTTCAGGGTTTTTTTATGTGATAATAATCATGGTCCTGGCTAGCGTTTACTGATCTTTGACTGTTTGCCAGACACTCTTCTAAGCATGTTTCAGGTATGACTCCATTATTCTTCACAACCACTGCATCACAGAGGCACTGTTATTACTTCCATCTTTCCAATAAGGATACTGCAGCTTAAAAAGATTTAGAAGTCCACTGAAGGTCGTATCGCTAGTAGCTGGCGGAGCCAGGATTTGGACAGCCTGATAGAGGAACCTGTGCTCATAACCACTACACTGTGATACCTCAAAGGCGCGTGTCTGTGGTGATTGTGGAAGAGGAGATCCAGACTCACTGACTTCTGCTATGGGCCTTGCATGGTATTTGATTCAGTACTTCGGTTTATATTATCTCATTTAGTTGCAGAACAGTTCTACCAGGTAGATTTTATTATCTATATTTTACAAATGAAGAAATCAAGCCTGAGAAAAGGTGGTACTTTTTTTTTTTAATATGAAATTTATTGTCAAATTGATTTCCATGCAACACCCAGTGCTCATCCCAACAGGTGCCCTCCTCAATGCCCATCACCCACTCTCCCCTCCCTCCCACCCCCCATCAACCCTCAGTTTATTCTCAGTTTTTAAGAGTCTCCCTCTCTAACTTTTTTACCCCTTCTCCTCCCACATCGTCTTCTGTTAAGTTTCTCAGGAAACACATAAAAGTGAAAACATATGGTTATCTGTCTTTCTCTGTATGACTTATTTCACTTTAGCATAACACTCTCCAGTTCCATCCACGTTGCTACAAAAGGCATACTTCATTCTTTCTCATTGCCATGTAGTATTCCATTGTGTATATAAAACCACAACTTCTTTATCCATTCATCAGTTGATGGACATTTAGGCTCTCTCCATAATTTGGCTATTGTTGAAAGTGCTGCTATAAACATTGGGGTACAAGTGCCCCTATGCATCAGCACTCCAGTATCCCTTGGGTAAATTCCTAGCAGTGCTATTCCTGGGCCATAGGGTAGATCTATTTTTACTTTTTTGAGGAACCTTCACACTGTTTTCCAGAGCGGCTGCACCAGTTTGCATTCCCAACAGTGCAAGATGGTTCCGGTTTCTCCACATCCTCCCCAGCATCTATAGTCTCCTGATTTGTTCATTTCAGCCACTCTGACTGGCATGAGGTGGTATCTCAGTGTGGTTTTGATTTGTATTTCCCTGATGAGGAGTGACGTTGAACATCTTTTCATGTGCCTTTTGGCCATTAACCAAGATAATGGAGCTAGTGATAGCTGAAGGGGGAGAGGGGTGAACCTGACAACCCAGATTCGAGTGTGGCCAAGGACATCATTAAGAAAAGGAACTCTCTGTCCAAGAAAGGTCATTTTTGTACTGTAGAAGAGATGTGAGTTTCCTGGATCCCCTCCCCCGACCCCTAGTGAGGATTTGTGTTTTCTTTTTGAGTTAAATCTATTTGTTCTGCATTAGAATCATCTCATCTCTTTCTTTCTGGAGTTTCTTCCAAGTCATTGCTGATGCACATGGGTTCTTCCTGTTAGTGGTTTGTGGTTGGTGGGTTGATCTTCTGCAGTTAACACCCTTCTTTTCATTTATTGTTCTTGAGAGATTAATTTTCCTTTGAGTTTTAGACCCCTAATATTATGTCCTTTAGACCCCCGAATAGTGAGCGTTTCTGTCATACCATTAGCCACTTGTACAATATCCTGAGAACGTGTTACGAGGAATGTGAATGGCAGCACCACTTGGATAATAGCTGAACATCTCTTTGTGAGTGAATGTCGTTTTTACTCCTGCTAGGACACAGAGGGTTGGTTGTCTCATTTTCCTTCGCCATTACTTACATCATTTAGAACTTCCTGGTATGATAAAAAAGGATGTTAATGGAAAGTTATTTTTTTTTCCTGTTGCAGTGGGAGAGTAGCTAGTTTTCAAATGGCTGTTTATCACTAAAAATATAGAATGGACTTTTACCAGGACCTACAAAATCCTGATGAATCTCCACTGTGGCATGACAAAGTCTGGTGGATGTCTTTTGGAATGCCCTGGCTTCAGGTGGGCCGCATTTAACGGTCCTCTGTGACTCATGGGGAGATCTGTGTCTCAGTGTGGTTTATGACTGTGTTTTAATGGGCTCAGCCTTCCCACCATTCCATTTTCCTGGCTTGTCTTCTTTTCTGTTTACCTTGGCTCCACCTTTGGCTCAGCTGGATGCCACTGGCTTCACCGGAGTCATTTCGAATGGAAGCCAATCACATGAGGTCTCCCATCTCCCCGTGGCACTTTAGGGCTTAGAGAGAATTGGAACTAAACTCTGGGTGGCTAATGGTTGGTTGTCCCCAGCCAAATCTGTAAAAGTGGAGAAAATGCATGGGTTTGTAGGTCTGTGTGTGTTTCATTTTATCACAGACACATCTTTGAGTCCACATAAATATGTTTCTCTTCCTCCTTGATTTTAGTAGTCCATCACGTAGGCTCCGAAGAATGAGTTTTGGTTTCTGTGGACCAAGAAGGGGGTTTGTCAGGAACAGCTGTGGTTATCCAGAGATGTGACATTGGGCCTCTCTGCCCATGCATTTTTAATACCTGCGCATCATAGCTTTCCTGGGCACCTCCAGCAGTATCACCTGCTAGCTCGGCAAACTAGAGAGACTCTCAAACCCATTTCTTATTTCCTGGGTTCTTATGGGCTATTTTGATCACATGATAACATGACAGACATTGTCTAAACATCCCTCGCTCACTTTTTTCACGTCTCTGGCAAAGAATGATGAACTGGATCCATACACCCAACTTACAAAGCGGGATTTCCTCAGGAAGAGGAACAGAAGGAAGAAACCTAGCAGGACAAGGGCTCCTGCTTCTGAAAGTTGATCTCTAAGCTGAGTACAAATGTGCTGATCCAGAGGGAATTAAAGGACCCTGAGAGCAAACCTTTCCAGCTTGCCGCCAGCCTCGGTTTAACCTTCACTGTAACTGCTGGGATCAGTGCTTTGGTTGTGCAAGAAGGAGACTATTTCAGGGTGGTATTTTATCTCCTACTCTCAGACCCTTTCAGGTCTAGCTGGAATGCTCAACGTGATGCTTCTGTGCAGCTCCCACAGACTGCAGTTCTGTAGCGTGGGTAGTGGTCAGAGCAGCTGCAATGCCAGAACAAATGACGTTGCTAACCGAAAAGAGCAGGAGTCGTCTCTCCGCAAAGTGCCTCACAAAGGAGACTTTCTTTGCTCCTCCTGGTACATGTGGGAAGCACAGAAATTGTTTATTGTGAAAGTCTTTCAGCCACAGTACCTTCTGAGGCATAATTGTACCCTCTGGGGAAACCAAAATAAATACCAGTCTAATAAACTTAAGATTTTTAAAAATAAGTTATCCTGTGGCATCTCTGCAAGAAGAAAAATAGGAGAGATTGATGTGTGTTCTTGTTCTGCTTTGATTTACCTGCCTGCCGTCCTGTCCCAGTTCAGCCTTAAAGTGGAAGAAAATACTTTACCATTTGGAGAAGAATGATAGCACACAATCCAGTCTTTCAAAAGGAGAGGTGGGAGAGTAAGGCTTGATGCCAGCTTTGGAATTTTCTTCAAACAAAACACGTACACATGAACTTATTTTTGTTTTGTTGTTTTTTGTTTTCTCTTTCCTGGAGGCTGATGATAAATATATTCTCTGTATTCATTCCAAAGGCAGTTCCATCCAGGCTTCCATTTGTTTTTCATATGGTCACGGTCACCTGGTCCTCTTGCTGGCTCTTCCTGCCTTGTTCTTTGCCCTTATGCCAGTCCCTTGGTCCCTCCTCTCCATTTCTCTCACCAGCCCTTGGCCTCTCCTGCCCTCCTGCCCAGTGTGGACCAAGTGCATGGGCTGCAGCATGCGTCCTGCCTTTGCAACCCTTCAGCCGCACGTGCCTGTCACTTTCCGGGTGTGGGGCACGTCAGCGGGCCGACCGCTTGCCTCCCTCACTGTCTTTTCTCCATCTACTCCACGGATCGTCTTGTCATCCATGCCCTTAAATGTGGCCAGCTCCGCGAGATTCCTATGACTGTTTGTGGTCAGTTTTTTTTTGCTTTATTTTCTTAAATAAAGGGATGAAAAATAACGTAATGAACACTCACGTACCCACCACTCAGTTCGAAAAGTAAAACATTTCCAGTACAACTGAAGCCCTCATTCACTGTGATTTGGATCATATTCTCTCAGAGCCCAGGGATAATAATCCTGTATTTGTAGTTCATGTTATGAGTTTCTTTATACATGTTCCATGTTTGTAAATCAGTAAATATTATGCAGTGTGTATATATTTTGAAAAATTGCAAGTGACTATATATGCACATCTGTAACTTCAAAAAACTGAACATTATGTTTGTGAAATTAATTCATTTGTTCCAATTTTCTCTTCTACTGTGTGATATTCTGGACCGTGCCCCCACCTATCTATCTATTTATGAACATTTAGATTGTTTCACTTGTTTTTGCTGTTACCGACAGTGCTACTGTGAGCATTCTCATGCATTCTTCCACAGAGCTCCTTGCACACGTGCCCATTTGTTATTTCAGCAAATTGTATCGAGCCCCTGTAAGTGCTTGACCTGGTTGACAAGAGACCACTGAAGCAAGGGCCTTGTCGCCCAGCCTGTGCACTGGGGAGGACTCATGGGCTGTTGAAGGAGCCTTCCTACCAGTCTCCTTAGTGCTCCCCTCACCTCTCCTGGTCATCTTTCACACTTTTGTTAGCGTTAACTTCTTTGCTCTATGCTGACAGCACAGAGCCCGATGTGTGGGGCTTGAACTCATGAACCATGAGGTCATGACCTGAGCCAGAGTCAGACGCTTAACCGGCTGAGCCACTCAGGTACCCCTGTTAGGGTTAACTTCTTAAACACAGTTTAACCTTTACTGTTGTGCCTCAGATACTCATTGGCTGTCTGTTGCTTGGTCATGAAGCTAATACTCCTCAGCTTGCTGTTCAAGAACCATCCATGCCTAAACTTTTTTAGTCCTCGTACTGTTTATACCTCGCCCGTACACCCTTCCCTTCCTGCGTCATTTCCCGTCCATGCCTCCCAGCAACATCTCTGTACCTTTAGTGCTCTTTCCTGTTTTGAGCTGAATACAGGATGTTGACATTCTACTCAGTTTTCAAGATCCCAGTGAAAAGACCTTCGTATCCATGTACACCCAACACCCCCTGTCTGCTTCTAACTTTATATATTACAGCGAGTTCAGGATACCTTTGCTTAGCGATGAGCAGGGACCATATGGTGATTGCTTTGCACGTAGTAGGACCTCATTAAAGTAATAATAATAACCAAGTGAATTGAATGGATCCTTTGGTTCTCAGCCTTGCTGTTAAATCCTTTAACACTGCCAGTGAGAGGAGGGAGTAGCAAATGTTTTAATTCTTCATTGCAGTTTTCAAATAATTCTGGCTCCTCAAAAATGCTTGTAGCTTACTAACCTGGCGGCCATCCTTAGCGGACCATTTTCACTTCCAAGTGGGGAGAAAAGACCATCTTCTGAGGGTCACCTCAGGGGGATCTGACTAAAGCATCCTTCCAGCAGCCCTGTGCCGACGCTTTCTGCCTTTTGCAGGTTGGTGACCTGTCACTAGTGATGCCCTTCAACTTCTCTCCTGCTTCCAGGGTAGAAGGCAGGTCGTGGCCGTTGTGAATAAGGGAAGCTTGAGTCCACTGTGTCCGCGACTCCACATTGAAGGAAATGGGAGAAATGAGGCCAGTGGTTTGATAAATTATATCAAAAATAGTTCCTTCATGCTAATGGAGTGTGAAGAAGCTGATGTACTGGAGATGATCTATAATATTTCATATTTCTCAGAGGAGAAAAATGATAAACTTGATGATGTGTGATTTATTCATGTTTCTCCAGATGAAGAAAAAAAATCCTAAAGTCAACTGCCTGTTTCTTGCTCCCAGAAGCTGGCTTGTGGATTTTACCCTGGGATTGGAGGCTGGGCTTGTTTAGAGAAATGTCTAGAGAGACTTTGATTAATCACCAGACCTTTGGCAGTTGGTTGGGAGAGGGTAATTATGCCAGCATCGTTGCTATTTTATCATCACTACTTTATGGCTCTACACCACCAGGTGACAAATGTGTTAATTATTACATTTCTTATCCCGGACTTTTCCCAGCTGCCCCTCCTCTCATGGCTTTGGCCCTTAGTCCTTCCCCGCAGCTCAGCCCTGGACAGCGGTAACTTCTGCAATCAAAGAACTGTTCCTTGGAATCCATGCTGAGAGGGACGTGGTTATCAGCCCTGCTGTGTGCAGACTCTAACCACGGGGGATCTGGTTAATTCCCTTCCCTCTTCCTTCTGCCCATCACCCTTTGGGTCAAGTGCTGCTCAGAGCCAGAAGCTCTACTTGCTTCTTTAATAACTGAAAATGGCGCCTCTGGCCCAGGCCATTTCACTCTCAATAGCCCCCTGGAGGAGGTCAGAAACAGAGGTTTGTTGTAGGCAAAGCAATTTAGCAGGTAAAATTGTCCTTTTTCTTTTTCTTTCTTTTCTTTATGTATTTTCTCCCCATTCCTCTTTCCCGTACTGGCCACAACCATGATAGGACTTCTCTTTACACAACCCCTACCCCACCTGGCCATTTCCTTACCAGACTAATCCTTCCCTTCATCATAGGCCACATGCCCTAATTGACCAAGAATGCAGTTAATACATGCAGGAACTTTATTTTTGTGATGATGTTAGTGGATACTAAAGGCTTAAGACTGACCTTTATAAGATAAATGATTTGCATTTTAATAAGACTTTTGGAGATTCCTTATAAAGGCCCAGTAGAAGGATACTATTTGTGGATGTGGTGGAGAGTTTGGGCCTTCCAGAGAGTGTCGGGGCGTGCTTTATAAAGTGACCATTTTCTCCATGTTTGCAGGATCGACCAAATGGTTGTATCTCTGAGATTATGGCTGCCCATCTGCCAGGATCCTTTTTCTAGTCTCAAGCTATACATTCAATTCTTTCAAATCTGCTATAGTTCCATTTATAGGCAGCACACTGGTGGTTTCAGGAAAACAGATTTCATTGTATAAATAGGTTTCATGTTCTTCTAGTGACTTAGAAATTTTATAGGCATCTTGGAATGTGATTTGTAGATAAATAATGGGGTTCAAGACATGTTTCCCCCAAATATGCCTTCTTGGCATATTGAATATTTCAAGCAGAAGTGTGTTGAGAGCAAGAAGGACTTTCTGACCTTCCCTGGAAGCAGGTCACAGACCCTTCTGTGAGAGACACTCTTCTTATAACTGGAGGAAAGGAGCCTCCTTATTCCTCAAAATGGGGGCACTCCCAGAGGAACCTGAGTAAATAGGCCTTGCTACATCTCCGCAGTTGACTACACTGAGTTCATCCCTTGTCTTACCACGTGTATCCATGGCTTCCTACTCTTCATCCAACCTAGCGTAAAAATTACCCACGTTTAACCACTTGGGGCTTTCTCTTTTTTATGAAGGCCCCCACATCCCCTAATACGTTAAATAGATTTGTAGGTTTTTCTCTTGTTAATCTGTTTTTTGGTATAGGAGCCCAGCTGAGAATTCAGCAAGGAAAGAGGAGAAGATACTTTCCCTCCCTTATAGTTCCTGTCAATCACACAGGGACAGTGAAAAGGGTGGGACACCCCACTTGTCCCAGAGACTACTGTTGAGGTCTGGGACAGTTGACAAAAAAACCAGCAGAAGGTAGGAATTCTTACCATGTCCGTTTCCTGGCTCTCTGGCTGTGGTGCTCCGTTGAGAGAAGAAGGGAGAATTTTCCTCCTTGTCCCTTCCTTTCTAAATTCAGACCAGTGGGAGTAAAATATTATAATGAATACATGTGTATGTTTTTCTCTTATAAATTTATCTTTTGTTACGCGGGCCCCAGCTGAGAACTTAGATGGGTAAACAGAAAGGATGTTTTGGGGGTGCCTGGGTGGCTTCTTCAGTTAAGCGTTCAACTCTTGATTTCACTCCAGGTCATGATCTCTTGGTTTGTGAGTTCGAGCCCCATGTCGGGCTCTGCACTGACAGCCCAAAGCCTGCTTGGGATTGATTCTCTTTCTCCCTTTCTCTCTGCCCTCCTCCTGCTCATTCTGTCTCTCTCCCTCTCTGTAAGATAAATAAATAAAAAATTTTTAAAAAGATATTTTGTCTCCCTTATGGCAGTTTGTCTGTTAATCCCTTTCTTTGGGACTGTGTGTGAGAGTTTGCCCCGTGTATATTTCCCATCTGCTTCAGGTAAGAACCAGCAAGCTGTGGCTGGCCGCTGCATCATTTGATAGTTCTCATGGAGTTAGAATCAGAACACTGTGGTAAAGAGTGTGATCAGATATGATAATATTTAGAGGTTTAAGATGAATTATATGGAGAGATAATTTATCAAAACTAATCTGGCCCAAAAAATTCCTTCTTCTAAAACTTTATTTTTTAAAAAAGTGTACATATGCCATACATAAACCAGTTTTGTGCGTTTCAACAGAAGTTTTGTTCTCTTGGAACCCAGATACCTGGTTTGGAGTATTAGATTTTATTCTTGTAATTTCCCTGCTTCTGTGCCTTAATTTCCTCAGCAGGAAACAGCGGTGGCATTAATGTTAAATAGTCAAAGTATGAGCAGTGTTTTTGCATCAAGTGCCATTTAACTGACATTGTATTTAACTTACTGTTGTAGGAGCAATATTGTAAAAGTATTCGGTTCAGTAAATCATTTTCTCAGTTGACTTTGTGGTCACCATCTTTTGCGTTTACTTACAGTCAAGCATTCCTTAGGGCTTGGTGTGGCAGCCAGAATCCCACAGAACAGTATTGTGGAGCCAATATCTGCTGCTCTACACCTGCTGCCTTGCGCAGCTTGAGAAACGCACCCCTCCCCCCGCCCCCACAAGTTTGCATGAAGTATTCTCACTAACTAAACTTGGAGTATGGGGAGTTTTCTTCTAGTGGTTCCCCAGGTAAAATGGCTTTGGGCCAAAGAAAGCTTCACAAACGCACCTATAATCTAGCTGTACCATTTGTAACAGCTGAGTGAACTGAAATTTAAAGAAGGAAGTTTAATAGGACAAAGAACTCAGTAGGTGTTTTGATGGAGAAGTATCTGTTCCAGTTTGGCCAGTGAGGGTGAGTGGTAGAGGGAAGTTCAGAAGAGTCAGATTTTCTTTAAGAAGCATATCATTTTCTCCTGTTACTTCAGTCTGCTGGTGATTTATCAATTCTTCCGTCAACAGCTTTTCTTTGATTTAAAAAAAAAAAACGAACCCTTTTGTTGTTATTGTTGGAGAGCCTATTCAAATAAGTATGATTATCATGCCTGACCTCAAGAAGAAATCCAGCTGGTTATACACCTCTCTTTTTAAACAAGAATAGCCACAGAATATAAAAGTAATTCCCAAACTTGCCCCAGAGAAGGCAGGTGCCATGGCTGGAGGAAAAGCCTGTGCAGAGCTAGGGAAGGAATTTCTTGTTCTGACCTTCCATTCCTTCTGGAACTGAGGCATCACATCCTTTTCCCTCTGGCTGCTAAGCCTTTGTGCATTGTGTGTCTCTCCCACGAGTCTGTAATCTAGTTGGTTGCATTTTTACATTCCCAGATTTTAGGACATGGCCTGGCCTTGTTTACATATGGTCAGTATGTATGCTTTTGAATGTCGAACGGGTAAATGAAGCGAAAGCTTTTCTGTATCGCTCTCTTTTTCTTGACTAGACAAAGTTTTGCCTGTTCTAAGGTTTGAGGCTTTTTTTTACCCTCTAATTTGTTATCCAAAAGTTGGTACCAAAGAAGAAAAAAATGCCCTCATATTGATGTAGTGGCCAGAGACGAGACACGCCCTGGTGTCTTTGTCTTCCAAAAGTTAGAAGTGTGGGTCTGAGGGGCCTGCGCCCTGGGAAAGTCCTTTCCTTACAATATTGAATTGCTTTTTTGAGGCTGAGCTGGAGGCTTGTACAGATTTTGGGGGGTACTTCCTTTCTTTCAGGCCTATATTTTGACATAATCTATATTTACTCCAGATCTGTTCTTCTTAATTATAATTCATACACGAAAGTGAGATCCGTGTGTCTGCCACCAAATGTGACTATTAGATGCTTGTGAAATACTTGACTGTCTGATACCTTGTATTAGTTATTTATACATCTCTGTCACCTCCCATGGATTTTGAACTTGCTGAAGTCATACTGTATTTATTGCTGGATCCTCCTTGTTTAGCACAGGGTGGCACATAGTAAACCCTTCATGAATTGATACTAAGTATTGTGTGGGTATTCATTTCAATACCCTTGATACTTTCTTATCCATCAGGGACAGCAAATAATTCAAGCTGTAAAACTCAAAAGTTTGGGTTTGGGCCCACACAACATTAAACCACTTTTTCTAACAGTCAGTAATTCATAATAAAATCAAGACCCTTTGAGGTCTTTTCTGGTGTGCAAGGCCACTTCTCTTACTATTTGTGATGGCAGAAGGACATACATCACATTATCTAAAGATTGGATTATTGAATTGTGGCTTATCCAGAAAGAAGGGCTCAAGTGTGGCCATTTAGGGTTGAAAATCAGTCGTGAAGACATTTCTTTTCATTCTACTTTTGGAGATCATATTAGGACGAGCTTTTCAGAAGCATTTGTAATTTATACTCAAACCTATGTAGTTTGGACCTTCAAGTCTTTCCATATGTGGAATCAAAGAACCACAAGAGTTGATTCATATGTGGGATGAGTTTCACATTATCCTTGGAATGGGTCATCGCTAGCAGCGTAGGGGTGCTTAGCCCCTGCTAGCTGGTGGAAACAGTATTGAGAATGGGGCAGTGGGAGAGTTTATTGAGGGGAAAAAGTATTTTATGAAGTATTATAATTTTACATAAAAGCCATGGGTAAACATTGTTTTAGAAAATGAGGATTTCTAGGGGTGCCTGGGTGGCTCAGTTGGTTGAGTATCCAACTCTTGATTTTGGCTCAGGTCCTGAATCCCAGGTTTGTGGGATCGAGTCCCATGTCAGGAGCCTGGGTGGCTCAATTGGTTTAGCATCTGACTCTTGATTTCTGCTCAGGTCATGATCCCAAGATCATGGGATGGAGCCCCGCATCAGCCCTGTGCTGATCGTGCAGCCTGCTTAAGATTCTCTCTCTCTCTCTCTCTCTCTCTCTCTCTCTCTCTCTCTCTCTGTCGGGCACCTGGGTGGCTCATTCAGTTAAGTGTCTGACTTCAGCTCAGACCATGATCTTGTGGTTCATGAGTTTGAACCCTGCATTGGGCTCTGTGCTGACAGTGTGGAGCCTACTTGGGATTCTCTCTCTCTGTCTCTCTCTCTCTCTCTTTCTCTTTCTCTTTCTCTCTCAAATAAATAAAAAAATTAAAAAAAAATTTTTAAATTTTTTTAAAATTTTTAAAAAATCTTTTAAAAAAATCATTTAAAAAAATCTCTCCCTCTTCCCCTCTCCCAAGCTCGTGCGCTCTAAAATAAAAGAAAAAGAACAGTGTTTATATTATCTATAGTGGTGTTTAGGATAACATTAAGGAACCATTGATCACTTTATACTTGATTTAAGACATATATAGATATATGTATCAGATCATGCAGACATATGGAAAGAAATTAAGATAATTACCTATTAAGAATCATTTATTTTGGCTTCTGATTGAGATGTTTACATGAATCTCTTTCCCTTAAGACTTGTCTTTCGGGTGCATATAGACTGGATTATGCTTAAATTTTCATTTGGCCAAGTCTTTTCTCTTTGATTAAGAGGCTATCTCATGAAAAATGAGACTATGGTAAAGCAGTCATTCCAGCCTTGATTTTCCATGAGGGAAGATCTGTCACAGCTACTACTAATTCTGACATTAAAATCATCTGCGCTTATTAAAGTTAATGGATTCTTAGACTGCATAAATTTCAAAGCAGTTTTCTGTTGATATCAGACATCTGAGAATCAGAATGTACAGTAATGAGAGGAAGAAGAATATAGATCGTCAGACGTGCTCAACCGGCCTTGTTTTGAAATCACATTAAAAACAAAAGGCACTTGCTAGTCCTTGTGCCAGGTAACTCGGAGATATCTTTGTAATATTAATGGAGATCAGTGCCATTGGCTCATCATTACAACTGCCAGAATGACTTTCCTGTTCATCTAGTAAAGGGAAGGGGTCTAAAGCCTTGCACTTAAAATGATTCACTTGATAAAATCCAGGTTTTTGAAAAACACGTCATATTAAAAACCCCCAAATTAGTTAACAGGTGATAAATGTTGCATTTACTTCCTTATCTCATCACACTCATTAGCAATGGTGATGCACTGACAATTATTGAGTGCTATTATGTGCCAGGCACTTGCTAAGTGCTTCTAAATGGAGAGGGGTGAAACACTCACACCTTTGTTTTATTGAGAGGAGGATTTTTGAATCCATAACTGCTGCTTAATAGGAGCCAGGCTTGAAAGGCCAAGTATGTTAGAGAAGGTCTTTGAGGAGGGAGAGGAAGACCAGTGCTCTGGGAGGCACCTGGAGCCTGCTGAGGTGGATAGGGCTCTAAGATGGGGAGAACAATGCTGGGGATCATCTCCATCAGGAGAGTGGAAATTAGTTGCATAACCTGTGAGTCTGTCTGAAATCAGCCACCCCTCAGGTGTGGGCTTGAAGAAAAGGACTGTAGTGTTTGGTGACTGTACTGTGAGTGTAAAGAATGATAAAGGCTGAGCAGTATATCTTCTGTAGAACTTTCTCAAGAGCGTGGTGGGAGGCCGACTCTCCATGTTCTCTAACTGAGTTGTGCATTCTGTTGCTAGGGAATGCCAGCATTTCCTAGACTGTGGACATAAATGGGTGTTCTCTTTCCTTTATAAACTAGGTGTCTAAAAGTCTAGGGCTGTATTTCTCTTTATCTGTAGGGAAGGAAAGGCACCTATAGGAAATTTTAAGTAAGCCAGAGATTTCCAAAAAAATGTAAGAGTTGTAGCAAGAACTGCCATGGTTACTCAACACCAGTGATTACCCAGAGTAACTGATGTGAGGAGGACTGTGAGCTGTGCGTTGCAAAGATGACGTCACTGCTGCAGAAGGCAAGCTGCCTGCGGAGCCCCACACCTCATTTCTCAGGAGAGTGTGCCTGTAAATGACCCTCCCAATTCTAATTAGATGATAATGAAGCAAAATGATGTGAACCGAAAACCAGAGAGGGACATCCTTTGGCCAATTCTTGATGAATATGGAATTTGAGAAAGAGGACAGGAAATCCCAGAAGAGGAAAGCTGGGATTATAGTTTTGTTTGCTTTTTTGTTTGTTTGTTTTGCTGTGTATAAGCTCAATTCCCTAGTGGGCACTGAATTTTAGCCAGGAAATACTTGATTGCCAATTTCCTGAAGAAGGACAGATTCTTGTGTACATAAGCTTTGAAGCCAGATTAATGCCCATGATACCATTTGGGGGATAATTGATATATCTTTGTGAAAGGTTGTTTTGCCTGCTCAGATGTCCATTTCTATACCTGAAAGATGGGTACAAACGCAGCTGTTGAGATACCAAATGAGATGATGTGTTCAGGGTTCCTGGCACTAAACAGGTACTCCGCCTTTCTCTTGAACACCATCAGAGCTCCTTTTATTCATTTCTTGGTGTTGAGAGACAGAGAGGAATTCTGACAGGTAGATCACCTGAGCTATCAGCTTTAACTTTTGGAAGGTGCTGATCCCCCAGCCATAGCGAGTGTACTGCTGTCCACTTGTTACTTCTCTGGTGAAGCAACTTACCGTAGAGAAGCATGTGTCAGCATGAAGGAGTTAGTTGGTCCCAATCCAGTGCCAAATGTGGTTTGAGATGGACCGTTGTTAAGGATGAATAATAGCTGAATGGCTCATGATGCTTAATATCCTTCAGAATGTTTACATTGTGATATCTAGATCACTTCTGAGCACAGGAGACTACAGAGCAAAATGTTTGTTATGCACCTAATAAAGATCACCATGAGAAGGAATATTGCTTTTCCAGCTTGACACTCTTTTCCTGCTATCATTTCCCTTTGCACTTTCTACCAGACCTGAGGCTTTAGCCAAAGATATGGTAATAAGTGTTGATTGGTATTTAATCAAGTTAAAACCTTTTCTAGGTAATGCCTTGTAGGTTTTCTTCTGCCAAGGTGGACATTTGAATGGAATGAAAAATACCGTACATTAAGGAGTAAAGGGGGTACTCTTATTTTCTTTTAAAGATGATCATTAGTATTAAAACCATCCTTTCCCTGCCAATTGGCTCATCTCATCTCCTAGCAGCTGTTTTAAATTCCATAATTGTCTACTGCTTACTCAGCGATCATTTCACAAATTTCCTCACTGCTACATTTTTTTACTGAACCAAATTCTGACAGTGGGGGTGTTGATCTCACAGGCTAGGCAGAGCTGAGTTCTGGTTACCCTTTTCCAGTTACAAGATTAGCTCTCATTAGACAGCATATTGTCATGGAGTGATAGGTCCCTAAAACTCATCGGAGGTGATTACCGTGGAAATGGGCGTCTGGTGGAGCCTTGGGTTGCCAACTGGGTTACTTTTCTTTTCACTGATGTTGCTTGAATTCTCTTTAACCCGATATAGCCTTTTCAAGACTTCTCAAAGAATGGGTGTTTACTCTAGGATTAACAGGATGCACACTCTTATGTAATTTTGTTACTTATAATTTAGCTCAGAATGAAGAACTTGAGCATTTCGACCATTGCCTTTTCATTCCAGTGTAGTTAACCATTTCACACTTTGTTCAGTATATCGTATTTTCTGTTGAAGTACTGTAAAATGTGTCCGTAGAGTAATATATACCCTTGAGATTAGATGGTCTGTTCTTTCCAGAAGCATCAACATAGCATATTCCTCAAGCATTAGGTTTAAGTACAATATATTATTGAAGCCTTATTGAATTGGAGATCAGATATTGTGCTTTCTGGTAGTGCAGTGATATGTCACATTGTATATGATGCTTCCATAATGTGATCCACCGCTTTCCTAGTGATGTGAAAGCTGGTAACACAAGCCCAAGTTTTTGCTTATATCTTATTTCGTAGTCCTGCATTGCAGGAATATGCACTGTATAGGTCAGCGTGGCTTGTTTTGTCATTGTTTTCTTGATTCATAGTTCAGTCATAAGATAATTAACAGATTTATTCAGATTTTTATGTTGCGTATGTTCTTGGCTCCCATGTAAAGGTAAGATCATTTGTAACTGTTTTAATTGTGCTAATTTAATAGTGAGTAGGCAATTTTTTTCATATAAAAACAGGCTAAGGAAGTGGTAATTGGGTTTATACACCTAGATTATGTATTTTTTTCAGTTTGTTTGTTTGTTTGTTTATTTTTCAGTATCTGTACACCCAGCATGGGGCGCCGGCCAATGACCCTGAGATCCCTGAGCTGCCCAGATGCCCCTTACACACCTAGATTTTAAAACACTTGCTTTAACTGTGTGGTTTTGGGCAAATCATTTAACTTTAATTGTATGCTCACTATAAAAATCAGCCTGGTAATCCCTTCCTCAGAGTAATCTTGGGAAGATGAAAATGAAATCATGGTGACAGTGTCCTATCACAAAGTTTATAACAGGTGCTAAAAAAAAAATCCTGTGTTCCTTCCTTTCTTTCTGTGAGGAAGAGGATCTCTTTTATTGATTAGACTTTTGCCATCAAAGGGAAAAAAGATCCCTCTTATAAAAATTTCTTAGGGAATGCATAAATTCAGCACTGGCCTTCTAATTCTGACAAATAGAATATTGATTTTGAGTTCATTGCTGTAAATTTGCCAAATGAAATGAAAGGTTTATGCTATCCCTTTCAAGTCACTTCTGATATATCTTGAGCAAACAAAGTCTGTATTTAATAGAAGTTTGCTAATTGGAGAGCTCCACTAACTCAACACAGATGTAGAAAGTGAGAAGCTGAGAGGCAGCCAAGGAACTAAATGAGAGAGTAGGATAAAAGCTGCCACTTTGTCACGCCTGCTAGGATGAACTTGAAACTGTCCGAGGCCTTAGTGCTGATTACCTTTAGCATGTTTAAACTCTTGCTTCTCACTTGCCAGTGTAGAGAAGGGAGAATCCTATTGGTCTGAACATGTTACACTGTAGCAAGCTGAAAGCCGAAGACATAAAGAAACTCTGAAGGCGCTACCTCCAGAGACTGCTGATGCTCCACATGGAATGTGGGCAGATGGAATTCTAATTGAAGGAGCAGAATGACACGGAGGGGGAATCGGGGTGTTAAAGGGAGGCTTCTCGCATTCGTCACCGTCTTACTTCTGTGTGAGCGTGAGAGTTCTGGCCTACAGGCACAAAGCAAGCGTAGCTTGAGCCCTAGCAGAGCTAACATCAGGTGGATATTAGCGGTGCTCGGAGAGGAGAGGAAGAAGGCCAGAGGAGGAGCATGCCATCAACCGCATGGGATTCTGTTAGTCCGTATTGTAGTTAGGAATGGCATCCCACCACCTTGGTCTTCCACGTGGACCAAGCCTCACTACATCCAGACCTGCCGTTGTAATGCCAAATCTGTCGTCTTTAAAGTCTGAAGGCAGCCTGCCTTGACAGTCAAAGACCTACAGAACCCTAAGCCTTTCTTGGTTTCTTGACACGATCTAGAAAATGTGTTCACATCTTACCAGATACCATGAGGGAAAATAACTGCTTTTGAAGTCACTAATGAGCAATAATTATAAGTCTGTGAAGTGAAAATGCAGACAGATGTAGATCTTGAACAAACATAGAGACTAAAAGAAACTAACACCTACTGTGTCCTTACTCACTGCCAGGCACGGTGCTAATACTTGGTTTGCAGCATTGTTTTTAATATTTCTTTTCTTTTTCTTAATGTTTATTTATTTTTGAGAGAGAGAGCACAAGCAGGAGAGGAGCCCAGAGAGAGGGAGACACAGAATCCGAAGCACGCTCTAGGCTCCGAGCTGTCAGCACAGAGCCCGACACGGGGCTCAAACCCACAAGCCGTGACATCATGACCTGAGCCGAAGTCAGACCCTCAACCAACTGAGTCACTCAGGCGCCCCATATGTGCAGCATTGTTTTTAAACCACACTACTGCCTTCTAAATTATGTCCTCATTTTATGGTATCAAGTTTGAGGTTTAGAGAGGTAAATAGTTTGCTCAAGGTCATATAGCTCATAAGCAACACAACTGAGATTTAAGGGCCAGCCATCTGATTTCAGAACCTGAATGAAGAACCTGTTAGAAAGATCATTGACTTTTGCAACAAGACGAAAATGCCAACCACAGGGAAGAAGATTCAAAAAAAAAAAAAAAAAAAGTTAATCCCTGTAGAGGGCACTATTCAGGTTAAACTCACCCCACGTAATTTTCTAACATGATAAAGCAGGCTCGTGTTAGCCACTGACTGTTTCAGATGGGTTTGCCTCTGGGGAAGAAAGGGCACTGATTCATATCACCTACTGTCAGGGTTATTTAAATCTCAGATCCAACCTAGAATTCACTTTAATAATTTTTCATTATTTTCCTATGTATTCTTATGATTTCTTTCTTCTCTGTGAAGAATATGGTTGAGCATAATGAATTCAGTTAGTTCTAGGCTTCCTCTTATCTGTGTTTAATATTCAAAGCACTTTTTTCTCTTTGGTCCCTGATTTACCCAAATCTGTCCTTAGGCTTTATAAAATGATGACAACATCTATTGAACCTGGAAAGTGTCAGGATAAGTTTGCAGCCTGGTGAATGTAAACAGAATACACAGCTTGGCCAGGAGACCACCCCCATTGGTTTGTCTCCAGTCCACTTTAGGTACCCTTTGGACTAAGCATGACCCGCGTGCTTGTCAGGGAAATACTGAACACAGCTAGGATGGTCAGATACCTTTGGGGCAGGGGCCACAATGAGGGAGGGGACTGCATTTTTACTTGAGGGACTGCAGTGATGCTTTCTAGAGTCTGTTACCACATGTTTGCTATCTTTTCCACCCCAAGCCAGTCAAGGATATTAACTTTGAAGATAATAGTAACTGTCTTCAGTGGGAAAATCTAGCTCTGTTTTGACCCAAAAGGTAATTTAGGATGGCTTATGGAACCCGAAGCTAAATGTCAAATGCAATTAAATGTTACTGCTGTGTCTTAGTTTAAGAAGTTCTTGCTGCTGAGTTCTAGCAAGGTATAAGAGATATTTGAATTAACCATTTCTGTTCTCACCCACATGACAAAAGAGGCCTTATCTCTGGCCTCACAGAAATGTTCCCTGGGGGACAGGGAAGTGTCACATTTCAGGAAATAGCTATAGTAATTCTTCAGCCTGCCTTTGGAACTAGGTTTCTGGGTAGTTTTTCCTGAAATCTTCACCTGTGTGACCCTGGAAGATGGCAGGAATGCTGTCTTAAAGTAAGTGTAGCCTTTTCAACGAAATTAATCTTGAAAGAAGTTAAGTAGACTCTTTCAAAAGTCCTTCCCCCAAATGCTTACATTATTGAATGGGGACATTTTAGTAAGACACAGTAACATAGGTGCTAGGGATTAAGAAAAACATAAATGCTATCTCTCCTCGGGGAGGCAAAGTGAGGCCTTTGATACAGTGATGCCTACCTCTGGAAATCAGACTCCTTTTCAAGACATCAGTACAAGTCAGAATAGGAATGACCCTTTTAATACTAACACGAAATGTACTTGTGAATGGTGGTAGAAAATGGGAGAATTTTGAAATTTTCTTTGGAAATACATCCCAAAAACTTTATGAGTTTCAGGAAAGCTGCATTTTCTTCTTCCCTCCTTATTTTCTCTCTCATTCCTAAAATATTCTCTGGGCAATCAATTTTAGAGGTCTTTCAAGGAAAGCAAAACTTGGCTTGTCTGCCTATTAACTACTGCGAAGTGTGTAGATTCCTGCTGTTCAGTTTTACTACTAACAGTAATAAGGAAACACCTATTATTGTCATTATCTGGAAAAAGAAGCTTCGAGATTGGATTAAGGGAGGTTGTTGTGCCCTGAAGGAAGGCGGTATTAGGCAATAATGAAGGTGCAGCAGCGGGAATGAGTGCTCTCTTTCATCGGAGTGGTCCCCCACCCTTTTCTTTTCTGTAGGAGGAGGATGTGCAGTGAGAGAAGAGCTTGATCTGTTTGGGGAGAAAGTATCACAGCCTATTAGTTAGAAGCGATGAAATTGAGACAGCTTCGGGGACTCCATTAAGTGTGTGGTGTTTAGGCAGACTGTGTCCCTAGGTAAAGAGTGCTGTTGAGGAGGAGAGAGCACAATGAAATAATTGGGCTGGGGAAATCAACTGGGCTTCAGCGGCCTCCTGGCTCCTTGTGGGGGGAGAAGGGAGCTGTACCCCCCACCCACGCCTTCTTTCTCTTAGCATAAAAGCCATACTGAATAAACTAGGGGGGAATTTCTTGCTGAGTAGATGGACTGTCAGTGTATTTTGAGTAATAAAAACAATGGACATAATTAAATTTCACGTGGCACAGGAAGGATTCAGAGCATGTCACCTTGAAACCCCCTCGTGCTGCGTTATTCTCTAGGCATCTGGATATCTGGTTGCAGCAGCAGAGTGAAAATAATTCAGATTTGATCAGTAATGGCAGCATCTATAGGGACATGTATTAATGCATTGATGTGTCTGGAATTAGGTTCTTAAATAAAACATCATGCTCATGTATTTATTTTCATTTTAAAGGAATAAGTTGAAATCAGCAAATAGAAGCAGACTGCCTTTTCCCATCAAGACTCACACAGATAGGCAAACTTTTTGTGGGCCTTCATTGAGAGCAGGCTCAGTAGTTCAGGTCCCGGGAATGTGCACCTGCCTGTGTTATCTTTTAAGGTCAGAAATGGTACAGTGACAGCAAGTCCAAAGCTCAGATAATCATTATTGTACTCTTAGGAAAAAGGTTTAAGAAGCTGTCTTCTTTGCATTCAGCATGCACAGTGATAGTGATGGCTGATATCAAGAATAAATTGAATGTATCACATTACTGCTGTTCATTAAATACTCTTCCATGCGCCAGGTGCTTTGTGTGTGTGTGTACGCATATGCACGGTCCCTTATACACATTGATTATATGTGAAAAAAGCTCTGCTTATTTCTGTTCTGCTACCTGTTTGCTGTTAGCTCTTGAGCAACAAATAAACCTCTTGTAGCACCAGTTTTCTCAGAAAAAATGAGGGAACTGGACAAAATAATTGCTGAAATTCTTTCTACTCCATGCTCCCACGCACACACACGCGCTTACGCACACACACGCACACATTCTTTCTACTTCCTGGTCCCTGTATAATGCTGGCTGTTTGATACATGTACATGTATGTCCACGCATATACAGAATGTTTTCAGATAACGCCAATTATTTTTCCTCTTTTAAGTTTTGATTCTTTTTTAACATCGTATCCTAATGGATGCTGGATGGTGGCACTCCAGACCCCAAAGAAGAATATATTACAGTTTGTACGCTCAGAAATGTTTTATCCTTGGTTCATATCTTCAGAATTATAAATGTATATATATATGTGTGTGTGTGTGTGTGTGTGTGTGTGTGTATTTACATATTTTTGGATGTCTTTAGGGGAAATTTATGCTCAGTGTCTTACCCTGGAGGCCTCACTTCTGTATTCCCACATTGTTAACGCCAGTTTGCTTGCCTAGATGTTTTTAGTGGAGCTGCAGGTATAGAGAGACATGGTCTATTCCCTGCAGGAGCTCATTGTCTTTAAAATTCCATGAAAAAAGTGGATCAGGTAACAAAGCTAGTTTTTGGCATGATAATAATTCATTTTTCCATTATTCGCCGTTGGCCAAGAGAGACACAGAGACAGAGACAGAGGGAGCGTCTGTATGTGTGTGTGTGCATGTGCTTCCTCAGAAGTGAGAGGGTGCTCTGTGGCTGGATAAAGGTACTATGCAGTAGAATAGATTTGTAGGTAGTTAAGGAAAGCTCAATTTACAGGTTTTAGTCCTATTAGGATTCCTGTCGGTTAATTGTTTCCCCCCACTGCAGTGCCTGCTCTTGAGAGGCAGGAGTCTTCTATTTATCAGTTTATCCCCAGGGCCTATCATAAGCACCTGGTAACCAATAAATGTTGAACTGATGTATGAGATTTTCCTATTCTAGAGATTAAATATTATTCTCATGGTCTCGGAGAATGAAACATCCACATGTATATTATAGTAATTGTGTTTCCATATTCTGCCTCCTGTGGGTTCAGTTATTATTTTAGATATTCCAGACTTATAGAAATCAAGACTAATACTTCAAATTTTTCATAGCAAATAAAGCAGATTATTTTCATTTGTATCTGTGCCTAGGACCAGGTTTCACCACAGAATTCACTGTTTTAGGTTAACCTGATAAGTATCAGCGTTGTCTTGTGCTTTTTTTTCTTTTTTCTTTTATCACATCAAGCCCCAGATTTCCTTTGTAACACGAACCATGTTTATGATCAATTGTCTTTGTAATGACACAGTGTGTGTTGTCACCGCTAGTCTGTAAGCTCTGTAAGTGAGGTATAGTGTCAGTGGGCTATGCCCTAGAATGCCCTGGTCTAGCGTGGGACTCACACATAGTAGAGACTCAACAAATGTTTGTTGAACATTGACAGAATGAATCAGAATATTACGGAAGCAGCAAAATCTAGCTTTTCAGTGTTTAGATGTCTCCAGCTATCATCTCGTGGTAAAACCAGGTAATTTCTGTGTGTACCCTCCGCATTCACATTCAGTAAATTTGTTGAGATATCATTTGGGTGCCAAGTGGGAGGGAAGGAGACAGGTAAGTTACCATTCATTCCTGTTAGGGGCACATGCTTTGGTGAGTGAGAAAGGCATACACAAAAGTGAATACCCTTGAACCAAAATCCTTTTGACCCATGTTTGCCTAGCTCCTAAGATTTTGAGTTGGTAGATCATCAAAGTAACCTTTGAAGCTTTGTAAATCATAGAAGGTAAGTAAGAGGTGTGATAGACACAGGAGAGTACAGTATCATATCTGGGGCTGAGTGAATTCAACCACAAACAGCAGCTACAACCACTGCCCCTTGTGTTCACTCAGAACTTATGTGATAAGTTCTGCATACGTTATCTCATTTAGTTCTCTTAATAATCCCTTGAAGCATAGGTACTATTATTATCTCCATTTGTTTATTTTAAGAAACTGAGGGTCAGATAGGTTAATTCATTTACCTAAGGTCACACAGCTAATAAGTGGTTAGGATTTGAACTCTGGCCTTTGACCAGTACTCTTGACTGCTCCAGAGGGGTATAGACACAATAAAATAAGGGGGAAAGGAGGGAAATATTAATTCCTGTATCAGGGAAGACTTCTTGGAAGAGGTGGGTCTTAAAGAATAAGACCAGTCAATCTTGAACTGGGTGTGTGCTAGAGTCATAGAATTTTAAAATACTGGATTCAGAACAATATACTCTAAGAGCCATCTGTTCCGAGCTCCTAATTTGCAGAGGAGAAAACTGGGATCTGTGAGGTTAAGTGACTTGCTGTAGGACATATGGCTAATTAATTGGCATTAGAGCTATTCTCCTAACTCCTCTGTCCATGTTATTTTCCACCCATTATGTACATTAGCTCATGTTTAGTCTGGTTTTTCATGACCACATTCTGATATGATTTCCTAAAATATTTTGCATCTTGGAGATGGAGACTTTCCTAGTATGTATGGTGACAAGTCAAACCAGAAAAGGGTCAGGGCAGGCATGGATGAGAGATATTTGAGACATGGAGATACATATCTGTCTCTCTTTTTTCCCTACCACTGTATTGTTATTTCATTGTTGTCCCTGTTTTTTTCCATAAGATAGACAACTGGGAATTAAGAGAAAGGATATGAATGAAAGCCTAATAAGAAAAAACTTGTTTAAAAGCATAAGGTCGCTGACCGCTTCCCACGATGATTTCTCAGCTTCCTGAGTAAGTAACCTGGGATATTTCTAGCTTCCACTAATGCTTATTAGCCAGTGTCCTACCTGCCACCCACAATAAAATGACACCATGTATGTGAATTTACATATATGATAGAAATACAGAAACTTAACAGAAGACCATGGGGGAAGGGAAGGGAAATAAAAGTTAAAGTTACAGAGAGGGAGGGAGGCAAACTAGAAGAGACTCTTGGACACTGAGAACGGACTGAGGGTGGATGGGGGCTGGGGGAAAGGGGAAAGTGGGTGATGGGCATTGAGGAGGGCACTTGTTGGGATGAGCACTGGGTGTTGTATGGAAACCAATTTGACAATAAATTATATGTATGTATATATATACGTATATATATATACACACACACACTTATATATACACACACATATATGTGTGCGTGTATATATATATATATATATACACATATATGTGTGTGTGTGTGTGTGTGTGTGTGTGTGTGTGTGTGTATATATATATATATAAAAGAAAGAAATGGAGGATGCTGGCAGGCTTGTCTCTTTTCCAGGCCTAAACTGTTCCTTACCTCAAAATGAAGTACCATCATGTTGTGTTGATGTTGCTCAGTCTGTTTCATTAGCCAAGTGATTGTGCCAGATTTACGCACTACTAAATAGTCAGTTTGGGACTTGAGTAATGCCCATCGAAAAAACATTTATCTTGCTCTGAGTCTGAGTGCTCCCTGTTAATCCTCTTCTGTTTAGATGATGTTCTGTAGCTGGGGATTTTTTCCTCCTATTTTTCCCTTTGTTTCCCTCCGTGACTTAAAATACAAAACGAAATCTTTTCAGTACCGTCTGAGTCAGCAGATACTTACATCACTTGGGTGTAGGCTTTTTATAGACCAGCGGAAGATTACAGTAATTAGCCTATGCATTTCCTCATTAAAATGTCATTAGTGAAGGCTTTGTTCTTTTAAGATCTTCCAAATAAGGTTTATTGCATTGCATTCTATCGTTAATAGTTTACCAGGAGCCAGATGTCTTAGGTGTGGAGAAGCAAGGATTGCTTTGGACCATCTAAAGAGTAATGGCCAAAGGGCAGTATTCAAGATAGATAAATCTCTGTGTTTAGATTGGATGGGGTCCCACTGTATGTGCTACCAGCCTACCTGCCGGCCGGGCCCTCCTCACAGTGCCTGCTGGCAGTGTAGTACTCGCTCAGGTATCATTGGGCCACCTAGCAAACCTAGACTTATTTGAAAGAGTAGGAGTGTACTATTCTGTACAAAGTAATTCCATTAGTTTCCTAGTAAGTTTGTGAGTGATTCACACTTAATAAAGAATAAGAGGATAAATGAGTTTATTTTCTACTATAATCTAGGACACAAGGATAGGAATATGGGCTTTGGAATCAAACCACCGTGTCTTCACCATTTACGTGTGTAACCTTGACCATGATTATACTTAATCTTTCTAACCTAAGTTGTCTCAAGTGTAATAATAATGGTCCGTGCCTCATAATAATGTTTGAGAATTCAGTTCATTTAATGCATGTGAAGTATTTAACACTACTGCCTGGAATATAGGATTTATTAATATCACTTTATAATAAAAAATAAAAGTGTGTGTGTGTGTGTGTGTGTTTGTGTCTGCATTTCTCTTGTTTTCTTGTTACGCATCTTTCACTTACTTTAAGAAAACCTAACCTGAAATCCCACAATAAATAAGTACTTAAGCAGTGGCCATTAATACTGTTTCATGGCTTAAGACAACTGTCTTTAAAATTATTCACTTATATGGTACACTAGAAGTCAATTACTTCATTTATCATTTTAACATTATTTCTGCTAGGCACAGTGACCGGCAACTTGAAGGAGCAAGTCAGGAAATGCACATTGATTACTCCATTAAACTGCTAGGTAATTGATTAACTAAGATAAACTGGTGCATTGTAGTACTCTAAGGATGGGTGGTTAGTTGGTTGGTTTTTTATTTTTTTTTTTTTTAACATTGCATTCTTTCAAGGATTTTTTAGAGTAATTGTATGTGGTTTTGTTGTTATGGTCAAATTCAGGTTAATTCAGTCAGTCATTTGGAAAAAGCATTTCTATAAAGTACCCACTGTGAGCCAGGCATTGTTCTTTGTCCTGGGAATATCGTGTTAAGCAAGAGGACAGGCCTGTTCTCAAGGAGCTTACACTCGAGGGTAAAGACAGATAGTAAACACATAAAGAAGAAGCAAATGATTATTTTGGATATTTGGGGTGCTCTGGAGAGGATGAGCTAGGGCAGTGGGACAGGTTATGTGTGATGAAAATCTGAGTCAAAGATTAAATGGTGGGGAGACCTTGTGATTGGTAGTGGGAGGTTGTGCAGGTGTCCTAAGCAGAAGAATGAGCCCTGACACACTAACAAGCTTGTTGAGTTTGAGGGACAGAAAGAAGGCTGGTGTGGCCGGGATCTAGATCTCATGGGCAGAAAGTAGAGGAGGATGACTCATGCCATAGCCTTTGAAAGCTCTGGGTAGAAATTTGGCTTGAATTCTGGTTGCAACGGAAAGCCCTCAGATTGTTCTAACCTGGGGAGCAATAGAATACTCTGGTATGTGGAAAATGCACTGTGTGCTCACAAATGTGGAAGCTGGGAGATTACCTTACATGGGTCAGAGAGAGAGAGAGAAAATGTAAGGCAGGGTTATAGCAGTGAAATGTTAAGTGGTTGCACTGAGGCTTTATTTAGGATTCAGATTTCACAGGGCTTAAGATGCAGTGGACAGGAGATGCAAAGACAAAAATAGAAGAGTCAAGGATGACCTCCAGGATTTTAGTTTGAGCAGCTAGATGACTGATGTCATTTCTAGATACAGGGAAAGATTGTGTGGGGATGAGTTTGTGGAGTGAAAGCAGAGAATCAGTAATTTTGTTTTGACAGGTTATGAAAGAAATGATGATTGACGGTCAAGAGAAGATGTCACCTGGGCAGTTAAAGGATTCTAGAAGATCGGGGAGATATCTAGGCTGGAGCTATAAATTTGGGAGTCATCAGCATATAGATGGGATTTAAAACCATGGGCCTGGCTGGGACCCCTGAGAAGAGAATGTAAGTCAACAAGAGGGCTCAGAACAGAGTCCCATACACAACAACCTGGTAAGGAGAAAGTCCCAGTGAAGAAGGTGGAGAAGGAAAAGTTAGTGATGTAGGACACAATAGCAGGTCATTGAAGCTGAGAAAAAAATGTTGCATAAATGAGGATGTATGATATGGTCTGCCGTGTTTGTGCTGTGGAGAGGTTGACCGTAATTAGGACAGATAGTTGTTCATTAACCAGAAATTATACCTTCATGTTGATCCTTAACGTAACCCATTAACGAAGCAAAAAATTGACCTAGTGCCTGATGTGTCTCTTACAGATGGTCTCTGTAGTCTATTTCAGTATTGATATTATATTTATATTCCTCAGAGGTAGATGCTTTACTCCTTGCCCCAAATAGGAGAAGGATTTTTTTTCTGGTATGTTTATTGGAATCCTCGCCTCCCCCCATTGTAATAGAGCTTTTTATAGGGAAACAAAAATGTAAGAAAATAGACGACAAGATCTTTTTTAAGTAATTCATGAGAACAAAAAATTAGATTGGGGGTTTAATAATTACTGTGTGTTCTTGTCTGTTACCTCAATTTTAGGGTGATTTACTGGGGACCTTTACCCTGGTGACACTCACGTGGCTTCTGTCAAGAATAAAGTACAACCTGCTGCCCTCTCACCCCTCCCGCTCCCACCCCTTTATTCTACATGCAGAGGCAGCACTTTTCTGAGTAAAGTTTTAGCAATACCTTCTTTCTAAAATGAAAGCATTTTCCCTCCACGATTAGCATCTGTTTATAGAATAGTTCCTATTTTCGTAATTAGATCCTGCATAGAAATGCAAAGGCTGCTGTGTAAAAGGATAATGAATCTTTATTGCACAGTTGAAATCAGATTTGTGCAAAAGGCACTTTGAAAACAGTAATAAGCAGAGACATGTATTAAATCACCCAGATAAGGCACCCTCTTTCTATTTTCTATTTATAAATGGAAATTATGACTACCCAGTGGATTCCATATGACATTTCCTATTACCAGCAAAGGTTTTTAGCTTTGACCATAAAAGTTATCTAAATTCAAAAGCCCCTGTGGATTCATGGCTCTAAAGAATACTTCTGGAAGGGGCCAAGACAGGGTGGAGAGGGTCTTTGTCTTTTTCCTTTGTCTGAACACTCTGGCAGAGGCAAAGGGTAGCAACTGGTATAAGAAAGAAACCATTTGAAATAACTGTGATAAGATCTAATCAGGAAACCCAGTGTCCATTCAACACATACAGTAACATTTTAAGAGTCTTCTGGTTGGGCTCCTTGAGAACCAAGTTCATGTCCTTATAAGCTCATCCTTACATTTTCCTATTATATACATCACTTCCTGGCAAACATAGGATTTATTCCCAAGCTAAACCCTTCTTGAGAGGTTTGTTATCTCTTCACCTCCTTCGCAAGTCTCAGAAAGCTGGAGCACTGGGGCGGGGTAAGAAAGGAAAAAAAAAAGAAGATTGGGAAGCAGGGAAAGTCAATGTCAAATGAACTGGCAAGGATGGATATTATGGCTGCTGGGGACCTCAGAGGGTATCATGTGTCTTTTGTGTCTGTTGTACAGTCGGTGCTTCATGTGAGATGGCAGTCTCGCCTAGACCATGCTTAGTATCGATTTCCTCTCAGGCATGCCAGACCATTTTAGCATTACTAACGGAGAATATCCTTTGTATTTCCCCTATAGACAGACTTATAAAAAGTAGATCTTTTCCACCCTTTGTTTTTCCTTCTTTTCTTTCATTTTCCTATTCTTTTTTCCCTTTCTGCACCTTTGCCCCAGACTTTTGATTTTAAAGTGAGCTCCTGGGGCGCCTGGGTGGCTCAGTCGGTTAAGCGTCCGACTTCGGCTCAGGTCATGATCTCACGGTTCGTGGGTTCGAGCCCCACGTCGGACTCTGTGCTGACAGCTCAGAGCCTGGAGCCTGCTTCAGATTCTGTGACTCCTCCTCTCTCTGTTCCTCCCCTGCTCACGCTCTCTCTCTCTCTCTCAAAAATAAAGATTAAAAAAAAATTTTAAGTGAGCTCCTTATTGAAGGCATCACGAAGAGAACGCACTGAGTAGACTTTTTTGAAGAACAGTAGAGTGTCAGTTACAAGTGAGACCTGGACCTATCGCCTTCAGGCATGGCACCGACCTGGCCCCTCAGTGGAAGGGGAAAGCCCGTGTTCCCAAGGCCGGCTTTGTGGTGGCAGGACCTGAGCACCGATGAGCCGTTGACAAAAGGGGATGAATGGATACCAAGTTTGGAGACCAGAAATGCCATCATTTCCCCACTGCCTGAACCCGTGTGTTGTTTTCCCTAGCTGCTGCGTCACACCTGTCCTCTGGTGCGGGGAGAGAAATGAGCTGTTGGCTGTCAGAACGCTTTTTCTGTCCCCTCCGCTCCGTTAGCAGGGAGGCTGGGACCAAGCTCCTGAGCTGAGGAGCATACTCCCATGTTACCTACCTCAGACAGCATATGGCAGCGCAAAACACTTGGATTTATTTCTCTTCACTCACATTAAATTCCTAAAGAATTGGAAAACGCCGGCATTTGTTTTGTGTTACAGAAATTCTTAGTTCCTATTTTGGTAGGCCAAAGCAACACAATTTTGGCATAAAAATCTCTGGATCCGTTACTTTAAACAGAGAACATTGATTTGCTTCTCCTCTTTTCTCATCCCCACTTGGGAGAAAATGTAGGGTGGATCTCGTAACACTGTATTCATGCAAAATGTCTGTGTAGGCACACGGAAGAGAAGGTGTCTTCGAGTCATCTTTGTTCTTGTAGTTGAGTGATTTTATGTCTATTTCCTTTCCATCTTTCTCTTTGCTAATTTCAACTGTGTTAACCAAATGCCGCAAACTTGGCACTTTTCATAGGATCATCCGTGTGTAAAACCGTAAGTAGATATGATCGTATAAAGAACAACTAGATTACCGTGAAAGCAATACAAGAAGTTGACTATTTTGAATGCGCTACAACTTTGAACAGTGCTCATGTATGCAAATCATATTTTCTTCTTTAGGAAAATACTTTGTTGCCTTCATTAGGGACAGGTACACTGTGATACACTGTGGAGTGAGTGAGTCCTTAGGAGATACTTCTTAAAATGGGGAGCCGTTTTCTTTGGGTACTTGCAGTCTTTTCGAAAGGCTCCTACGAAGAGGCAGCACGGTAGAGGAGAAACAGGCTGGGCTTTACTGAGAGTCAACAGGTCTGAGTGTGAATTCTGGTTCGGTGATTTGTCCTTCTGGCACAGCAAATTAGAGAGTCATCCTAACGGTAATACATACAGTAGTGTAAGGAAGAAGAGAGATGATGGATGCCAGTGGACCTGGTGCAGTGTTCGACACTTGGTTGTGAATAAATATTGAGAGCATTTCATTCCAGAGCATAACTGCTGCACTTCCAGGAAGGTTCTGCGGGAGGCCCACAGAAGAGGATTGGGCCTAATTATTACTAATAGGGTCTTTGAAATAATGAGCTAGATTTTCCAGAAAGTACACTGTATTTTGTTGTCTCTTCCATTTGTACTTTAAAACAAAAGGCGATTTGTTTCGAACTCTGTGCTCCAAACCTGTAACTTAATTAAGCAAGTTTATTGACTGTCGCCGAGGCTGTGGTTAAAAACTGGCAAACATCATGTGACTCTATTAGCATCTCTGAGGAAATAAAGGGAAGAGACAGGTTTCCACCCTTCCAATTTTTTTCCTTCCCTTTTCTCCCAAGCTCATTCTTGCACTGCAACATTTCACTTATAATCTGTTAATTAAATCATTTCACTCCATTTTATATAATTTTTAATTTAGCATTCATTTTCAACTTAGCTTTTGGCTTCATTTACTGATAATAAACAGTGTTGCATACAACACATGTTCCACAAAACTCTCGGTCACACACATACAGATGCCAGTAATTTTTTTCCAATATGCCAGGCACATTAAAATTAAAGGCAGCATCTCCCTTCACCCTTTCCATCACTGAACGTGCACCCTGTTTGAATAATACATACTCCCGGCAGCAGCAAGAGGCTAATGGGTAAAAATTATGTGTAGCATGTCACTGGTACCTTTTTGAAAATTCATGGTTTTCCCGGACATGGTTCTGCAGAAGGTTTCTGGCATGGGCACTCCCAATACCTTGACTCTGTACCTTGGGCTGAATGTATGTAAGTAGTGATGGCTTTCTAGAGTTACCGCTTTATGCATTTACTGCCACGTGATAGTTTTTGAGAAGGGGAGCTCTAGTTTGGCATTCAGATTACTTCTAGGTTATCTTTTGAATCATAGTCTTAATTCTAAAGATACGAATTCTGTTAGCTTTATGTGATACCCAGAAGTTTCTAAGGCTACAATGCCAAAGTTTATGGATCACTTTTAAGTGATGTCGGCCTGTATTGTTTGTATTGCTATCGTTGCTGGCCAAGTCCCTGGAATCCATTCACGTTCCAGTTTGCTCTCGCATAGTCTTGAACTCTCTTAGTTACAAAAGTTCCTGCTACTACATCTAACGTAGAAGTTCTCAAGTAGTGACTTTGGTTCTTTGCCCACCATCTGTGGGATCGGCTAAAGGAGGTACCCTTGATCATATTCTTCTAAATACTGGCCAGTGAGTCAGCAGAGTGTATTGGGCATGTCATATGTGTTAGATTCTGTGGTAGATGCTGGGGATGTTGATGACCAACACCACTATGGCCTGTCTCTTCCCTTGTGGAGATGACATTCTAGCATGGAAAGATGGCCATTTTATAAATGTTAGCTACCTAAGGCCAGAGTTATGTGACAGGTTTGGGGATGTGTGAGAGTAACTGAACAATTCCACCTTGCCTGGATGTTTGGAAAGCTCCCTCCCGAGGCGATATCATTTAATCTGAGATGTGAAACATCACTAGGATTTAGCAAGGTGAAGAGAGGGGCATAGAGGGATGTCGTATGTGGAGACCCTCTGTCTGTAGAAAGGAGTTGTTTGCGTCCTGGGGAAGGCAAGGGGAGGGGGGGGTAGCACGAGCGTTAGTTCCAAAACACCAAATGGGAACATCAGATTCTATCATAAGGGCAGTGAGAAGTGAAGGATTTTAGGCAGGGACTGACTCAAACAGATGTGTTCGTATTTGGAAAAACATCGCTGTGTGTTTTGGAAAATGTTCGGCAGAGTGGTTGGAGAGACCATTTAGGAATTAGAGGCTTTGCAAGAGTACATACAGGTGAGAAATGGTGGCAGTGGAGATAGTAAGAAGTGAATTAATTTGAGAGTTCTTTGGAAATGCCGTGCACAGGACTTGTGATCAATTGAACTTTAGGAAAAGGGAAGCATCAAGGATGACACCTGGGTTTCTGGCTTGAGCAGTTGTAGAGATGGTGGTAATTTTTCATGTTGAAGGTGATAAAATACTTTTTGTACCTATCTCATTATTGCTATCTGAGCCTCAATGTTAGAAGTCAGAAGCTCATAAAATCTGATGGTGGCATTAAAATTCTTTTACGCAGGATAGGGTCCGCTGTAGTTGAAAAGTAGAATTTGGCTTAAAGCATAGACTTTTCCTTCTGTCTTTTGATTGTCATCTGTTGAGAGCTAAACATAGCAACTTGCAGGGTGGTCCATAGAGACTTTGACAGATTAAAAAGCAAATAATTTCAGAACCCCTGTATTCTAGCTTAGTTGTCTGTGGCACTTCTGTCCTTTAATGTTAGAGTTGTTGTATCCTGGGAGGATCTTGGTGTGTTTTTCCTAACGTTTGAATGGCTCTGTTCCTAGGTCATTGCAAGTGTTCAGTCCTCCCCATACCTCAGATTGTGGGTAGTTTCCGTCCAGTCCCAGATTTCTAGTGTATACAGATTTCATCTCACGTGTAAGCCGAGCAGAGTGTTGGAAGGAGAGGTGGTGGATCCTGAAGGGTATAAGACTGACCTGAAGTCTCAGCCCTGTTACTCCTTGGTTAATGTTTAATTTTAAATAACTCAACCCTGGCAGGTGTTTCTGGTGCCCCACCCACACCCCCTTGCCCCTTCCACTTTACCACCATTGGCCCTGTTTCCAGCTGCCAGCCCCTGGCATTCATACAGGGCTTTCCTGTAGTCATTGAATTCTCCTTTGCCCATAGGGTAGGCAGGAAGTGAGAGGGAATTGGTTCCAACCTGAGCTCCCCTCAAGCACGGCTAACGAGAATTGTTGTCTAAATACTCTTGACCCCTTGTCCTGTAAGTGGGATAACTTTGTTTCCAGGGTCGTCCCAGTGGCATTAACTTCTAGTTGCCCACAGTGGTAGTTGACTTGGTTTATACACCTTTATTCCCTGCCTACTGTCCTTGTCTTACTTTCTCATCCTCTGCTGCTGTTTGCTTTTATTTGCCAAATAAACTTCTTACACTTCATTCAGGGTCTGCTTGTGGGGAAGTGCACACTAAGACACTCCCTGTGAGCTTTGATTTCCTCATCTTTAGAATGATTGTGTTTGATTAGTTGGTCACTTCCCATTCAACATCACCTCTGTAATTCTTTCTGGTTCGTATCACTTGCTACTTGCACCTATCAGTTCACATAAATTGTGTATGTACGTTTGTTGTTGTTGTTCAGATTAGTCTGTTAGTGTAAGACTCTTAACTGTCTTAGAGTTGCAGGTGGTGCGGGAAAGCTCTCAAGTACAAAGGCAACTGTGTGGATCAGATACACCCACCTGGGCTTCACAAACAGGCTTGGGACAACGTGTGTGGCTTTAAAGCGCAGTGCCTTCTGCTTCCTGAAACAGGGAACCTGGCCTCGGTTTTTTTCGACGTATGTAGAATTCTCCTCTATATTCTTTGGTGGCACATTCTCCCATGTATTGTATTAGTGTTGGTGCTCCGTTTGTGTCCTGTCTCATCCATCTTGCTGGTTAACTTAAGATGCAGTTCACTGTATTAAAAAAAAAAATGTTTTCTTGGTGTTGATAGTACTTTTTAGCCATGTGTTTTCAATTACGTTTCTGTGAGGTATCTTTGATATTTGATAGGCTCCTTGTTTCTTTTTGGCCACCACTACTATTTAGATTAATTATTCTGAAGTTTTACTTGTCACGCTTCAGTGTTTGTTAGCAAGGTAAATGTTCTGTCCACATTCTAGAATAAAACCACAGAGAAAACACGTTGGTCCAGGATATCGGTTTGCAGTCTTCTATCTTTGTTTCTGTCTTCTTAGCATTCACAGATGTCCCTATTATTCTTTTCACTGGTGCTCCCACCGCATAGGGTCTTCCACTGTATGCAGTCACACCCAGGGTGGGTGCTGGGAGGTAAAGGAATGCGGCTGAGACCCACTGGTTAGAAGAAATCTAAGGCTTACAATAGAGCCCACTTACTGAAGAGAGGCCAGGAAAAATGAACTGAGAACTTCAATAGGCAGTTACGGTGTGGTAGGTACGGCCGAGTGGCACCCTACCTCATTTCCATGGTCTTTTCTTAACTGCAAATACTGGAAGGTGAAGCCCTTATTGCCTAGATTCCCTTGCAGCTAGAATTCTGAGTGTGAATTCATTCCAGGTGCTCAAGATTTGGAAGGTAGAAATGAAGTAGAGACCACTCATCTTTGGCTTCAGCTGTTTTTAGCTGACAAGCCAGGTTCCAGAGAAGTGATGTTCCAGCATCCCGGTCCAGGTTGTGAAAGGGCAGGTGTGGTGTGACTTCTTGATCCTGGATTGTAGTTTTGCATATTCCTAAACTCGGATGTTTGTGGCACAGGAAAGGCCATCCTTCAGCCCTGTCCGGTGATCTTTGTAAGCCGCTGGTTCTCTGTGCTCAGCCTCTTCCTGTCGAAAAATTTTCAAGTAGTTTCTGTTTTCTGACCTGAACCCTAACCAGTATAGATGAGTTGAAGCAAACTGTGGGCTTTGAAGGTCTAGACTCAGAGAAAAGTGAGACACGAGGAAGCGGCAGCAGCGTGGTCGGCGAGCCTGCAGGTACACACCGTGCTCCCGGATTCGCCGTCCACTAGACAGCAAGGCGAATGCTCACCAAGTTACGGAACAGCGAATGCTCTGCAGGTTCTGTGTCTCAGAACCTCTCCTAGCTCCTCGGCATATTCCTCTGGCTAGGGTGGCAGGGAGGTGGTTCTCTGTTGAGTACCACATCGTTCCTGATTCAGTGCTTTGAAACAGGTACCATTTTACTTTTCCTCCCACCTCAGAAATAAGGTGAACTGTGGAAAAGTAGAATGATTTTCCCAACCTTTGGCCAAAGGAGAAAGAAAGGATTTAGAGCCCACCGCTTCTGACTTCCCTGTAGTGCAGTAAAAATCTAACAATGAGGCCCTGATTTGCTGGGGCACAGGGAGGTGGCAGAAGGTGCGTAAGCCATGGTCCCTGCCCTCGGTCTGCGGTTGGCCACTGAGGCACACATTCCCACTTCCTGTGTTCCATTCATTATGTTAATTTCCACCAAGCTCCGGCTCCACCTCCGCCAATTATTTTTGTTTCAACCTTCTAATTACAACATTATATGACCATTCAGACTGGTACTAATTAAATCATTACTTAATTCACAAAGTGTGCGATAATGCTAATGCCTCTTGTCAGCTGAAATTGTAACATGGCACCTACTTTCTTCAATCTCAGTAGATAGGGGGTGGGGAGTTTGTGCCTCTACCAAACAATTTTTGCTTACTCTCTGATGGCTTGCTGACCGTCATCTAGATCCTGTGCTTTTCCAAAAATGGAAAAACAGTGTAGTAGTAGACTTAACAATGTGTACATGCAGTTCATAACTGTCATTTAAAATTATGATCTTGACTTCTCTGTAGAGAAAGTCTTGATAGTGAAGAAAAAAAAATCAGTGTTAAGATTTAGAGTACTATTCGCTGCCATATTTTCTTGTCATTTGTTCTTCATATTATTTTTAACAGAGTAAAACAGTAGCTTGTCTCTTTTTCTCATATTTAAAACAGATTTGTTTTCCGCTCAATTAGACTTGTGATCACAAGAACACAAAGTAGTATTTTTCTCCTTCTGGAGAGAGACATACCGTGTGACGGGCAAATTGTCAGGAATAATTATACCAAATGATGGAATAAAATCCAATGGAAACATCTCTCTCCTTGCTAGTGATACATTTTTATTTAAGACACAATGAGCATCAAGCAAATTTATGACAAGGTGAAATTGACAAGTGGCCCTCCGCCATGATTTTATTTTTAATTGCTAGTAAACTAATTAGCCAGAACAACATGTTGTATAATCCACAAAACTGTCGCTCATGCATTCTCCAATAAAAGGGAGATATATGATGTGGAAAAGTTCTCCTTTAAGAGATAGACCCCCCCCCCAAAAAAAATAGTTTGAGAAATGTAATTGTAAGGAATCACAGAGTAGAAGGCTTCCTTTCACCCATGGACCAGCATGTATATGTAACAATTGCTTTGGGATTTGAATAGAAATTAAGAAAGACAAATGGGGTAACTTTTTTTCCTCTTTCAAGACCAAATTATGCATCAGAATAGCAACCACTTCCTTAAATAGAATTACGTTTCATTTGGTTGAGTCATTTCTAAGACTAACACTCAATCAGTAATTTCTGTAGGACGAGGGTGAGTGAACATGGTCTATAAAGGGACCAATAGTAAATGTTTTCGGCTTTGTGGGCCATACAGTCTTTGTCACAGCTATTCAACTTTGATGTTGTAGTACAACAGCAGTCACAGCACATGAACAAGAGCGTCAGTGTTCAATAAAACTATTATGGGCACAAAAAATTGAATTTGATACAATTTTCAGTTATCACAAAATATCATTCTTTTGGACTGTATTTCAACCATTTAGCTCTGGGCTGTACAAAGACTGGTGATGGGTCAGATTTGGCCCACAGGCTGCAGCATATGCTGCTTTCTGGGTGGAGTCACTAGTTATTTCTTTAGTCTCTGCTGTGTGCCAGGCAGGGTGCTAAGTAAGCACAGTGGGATATTCAGAGATAATGAGAGCAGAGTCTCTGCCCTGAAGAAGCTTACAGTTGGACTGGAAAGGACGTATAAGCAGGACTGAGAGACACAATATTAGATGTCACATGGTAAATGTCACTCTGACAAAAGCCACCATACCTTTACAAGTTTGGAAGAGAAACAGGACTTCAGCTAACAAAGACACTCTGCTGAGACCTGACCTAGTTAAGTAAGGATGCGTCAAAATGGTGGGATTTCAGCTGGACGGTAAATAATAAGGCTGTGGACCTTTAGAAGATCAAGGGCACAGTGCCTTCTTTTATTGGGGGCAGAGGGACATGCGACAGGGGATGGCGAAAACATCAACCATGAGTCAGTTATTCTTACTGTTTTGTTCCCTCATTCATTCCTTCATTTCATCTCATGAAAATTTCAAACATATAGCAAAGTTTTAAGGAATTTTACATTTAATACCAAATACCAATCACCTAGATTCTACCATTAACATTTTGCTGCATTTGATGTATCATGTGTCTGTCCTTCTGTCTATGCGTTTTGTTTTTGATTTATTCCAGAGTGAATTTCAGATGTTAGGGTATTTTCTCATAAATAGTTAAGCACGCATATCATTAACTAGGATTTAATCTTGGTTTGTGGTTTTTTGTTTTGGTATAAAAGTTACGTACAATGGGAGTGCCTGAGTGGCTCAGTCGGTTAAGTGTCCGACTCTTGATTTCAGTCATCATCTGGCGGTTCGTGGATTCAAGCCCCATGTCAGGCCCCACACTGGCAGTGCAGAGCCTGGGATTCTCTCCCTCTCCCTCTCTCTCTGCCCCTTCCCCACTCACAATTTTTCTCTCTCTCAAAATAAATAAACATTTTTTTAAAAAAGTTGCATACAGTGAAGTGTACCAACATGAAATGTGCATTGTCTGAAATTTGACAAGGCTTATCCCTAGGAAACTTAAATCCCTATCAAGAACTATAATGTTCCCATCACCCCAAAAAGTCCCTTCCGAGTAAGTCCTTGACCTCACCTCACCTCTAGAGGAATAACCATTCTGATTTCTTCTGCCGTAGATGAGTTTTGCCTATTATGGAATTTCATATGCATGGAATCATACAGAACCGATCATTTGGTTTGGGCCTTTCATCATTACATATTTAGTCTCTACTTGCTTGGTTGTAGCATTCTTGGAAGTGGAAGGATCTAAAGGAAGTTACTTTCCCAAGAGGAAAGTAAACTCGAGCGCAAAGTAATGTTCTAGTAATGAAGCAACAATTTCGTTCAATTTCATATATGTTATCTTTAATTATTGTACAAGTAAGTGACCTGTGGATTAAATTTTTCACATTAACATTTCTTAAATGTCTGTTATGTCCAGCATTTTCCATATTTCATGTTACTTAATTAGTCTTTGCAATAGTTTTTATCTTATTTTACAGAAGAGGAGGCTGAGGCAGGGGATTGAAGTAGCTCAATCACGTTATTTCTTACCTTTTCCTCTTGCCACTTCAGATGCCAGTTAGGAACTGGGGGGTAGCATAGGTAGGGATGGGTGTGTGGTGAATGATCTTGGAGCTGCTTTCTTATCAAGAAACAGGTAGACTGCGAACGTGCAGGTGTTCGCTAGGGAGATACAAAATTTGTGTTTTGTTTTTTTGTTTTGTTTTGTTTTGTTTTTGTAAAGGAGGGAAGAGAAGTAGAAAATCCGAGGGCTACATTTACCATTTATGATTAAAATGTGGACTTCTTTTCCTGTAGTATATAGCATAAAATGTTAGAATTTGGGACTGAAGGATGACCCTATCTTCTTTAGTGGAAGGCTGTAACTGGAGCCTTATATATACTTAAGGATCTCAAGATACCTTATGAGCATCAAATCCTTAAGCCACTTAATTCCACTGCAATTTTGGGAAATTAGGCTATGAATTTTGCAGTTCAAGATTCTGCTTTTAAAAACCCCTCCCCCCCATCCCATCCCCCCCCCCCCCATTTTTGGAACAAGTTAAGTATAGTACATATCAAGAGGAGAACTGGCTTTTATTGTTCAGGGTAGAATGTTTCTGTTTGTCTTCAGACCAGCTTATAAAATACTCGAATGTTCTTTGCTGTGCTTTATGGTAATATTTCTTTGACTAAAAATTTCCATTATCATTATTTTCACAGTTAACTTATCTTCCTTATTTAACATTGAACTTCATAGGCATTTGTGATACATATGGACAAAGTTAGGCACCATTTAATGTCATTTGAGAAGCAGTTTATAATCCTTGTACTGGGTCTTTTACACAGGCTTGGTCTTCATTGGTAATTGAAAGCGTGCTGCTTCTCATTAGTTTAAAAAAGCTTATTTAAGGATGTAAAGCTTCGATTATAAACAACTTCTGTATTCAGTCTTGGATTTAAGGGAGAGTGTCTCCTCCTTTTAAAATAAATATTATTGAGCAATTAATAAAGGCCAGAACAGTTTTGTATCAAATCAGTGTTTCCTTTTGGGTTTACTATGTCCAGATGCAAGTGAAAGACATCACTTAGTTCTGTTTGTTTGTTTGTTTTAAGTATCTTAGTTTACTTCTTTTCTTCATTTTCCTCAGAACGGTTTTTAAAAATCAATTTAGGAAATCTCCTCCAGAGTGCTAGACTAGCACAATTTCAGAGCAGTTACGTTTCCTGAAAAGTTTATGTAGAAGTGTCGTGTCCAGTGTTTGCTTTCTTTTCTAGCATTCTGGATGGGTGGTCATCCAGCCTAAAGGAGAACTGAAGCCATCCCATGTCCCCGAAGCTTTCTTACATCAAAGCTCATAATCCATTCTGGTACTTCAGATGTTGAAGAGCCTGTGACGGTCTAAGAAGCAGCTGCCAGTGGAGTTTAGGGCTTGCGAGTGCTTGGAGAGATGTTGGTCCATTATCATTGTGCACAGGTTTAAATGTAGTTGTTGGTTTACTAATTAGTAACGTGATTTCGTAGCAAAACAAAAACAACAACGCCTCAAAAAGCATTGATTACCACACAGGGTATTAATTTAAGGAAATTATGGCATTTGAAAAATTATTTGATAAAAATGATTGTGTTATGAACTTTTTCTGTTCTTTTTTTCTCAAGTTAACGCCATCATAAAATGGCTGTGTTCATGTGATTTCTTTTCTCAATTTGGTTCGGGACTTGTATAGCTCCCAGTGGTAGATTTTGCAGTTGTATTGCATGATTAAAGTGTCCATCAAAACCTTACAGTTGGTAAACAGTATTAAAAATCCATCTCTAGCTTCTATAAACTATACAGAGGGCTATGAATGCTAGAAGAAATGGAAATATTTTAATTAACTCAAGTAGGACTAATCAAAGCAAAGCAGCCAGTTTATTCAATTGAACATGTAAATGTCTATTCATCCATGACATGGCTGAACATTTATGTCATCTATTAAAAGCTATTCTGTTGCTTGTGTGAGTATAAGCTATTGTTCAACACGGAACCAAATCCCGCAGAGGCTTGCCCACCCCTTTGAAAAATTACATGTCATAAATTATTTCCTTACCAGCTTTTCTTTTGCATTCAGTTCACTTCAAATAACCCAACTTCGTTCACGAAGGAATGCAGACGTGGATAACTTGGCTTAGTCACCTTGCTGTCACCTCTTTCCTTCAAAGGAATTTTACCTTCTTCCTTTCCTCATAACAAGGCTTGGTAAATGCTTATTATGCACTGGGTACTGTTCTAAGCATGTTTTATGCATGGAATCCCTCAGTCCTTGCAACAGCATCCTTTTCCGCATTGTACGCATGAAGACAGGTATGCCGAATGCTGCGTGGTGCTGTAGGTGGTACAAGTCGGAAGGGAACACACGTCTCAGAATATCCATTGTGTCAAAATGAACTTAAATTGTGGCAAAGCTGATTGCCATTAGGTTCCAGGAAGAAATTCCTAAAGTGAATAGATGCTTCAAGAAGACTCTTAAGGGAGTAAGCTAAAAGGAATTGGGATAAAGGTGGCTTCCTGGGATTTTTATCACCATTAAGACATCTCAAAAGAGTGTGTATAAAAATCCCATTTTTGTGTGTGAATTAGTGGCATTCTTGTCTTGAGGCAGGAAGTTAACTAGATGGCCATTTTCCAGTCATTTTATTCATGCACTAATAAAACAAACAAAAACCTTGGGATGAGCATAACAGAGAAGTTAAATTACTATGTTGTGCACCTGAAACTAATGTTAATATTTTGTGTCAACTCTATTCAAATAAAAAATATAAATTAAATAAAAGGTCATTCATCAAAAAAGTGCTTTTATTGAATTATAATGTCTATGCCATAAAATCTACCCATGTTAAGTGTATAATTAAATGAGATTTAATAAATTTACAGAGTTGTATAACCATCCCCATTATCCGGTATTAGAACATTTGCATCTCCCCCGACCCTGTCCTCATTCTCTAGTTTCTTAAGATGGAAGCTTCTGTTCTCAGTTTGATCTTCTTTTCTTGCGCAAGTGTTGATAGCACCACTTTAGCTGAAGCCCATAAATTTTGATATATTGTGTTTTTATTTTCATTCGACCTAAAATATTCCTAAATTTCCTATGTGATATCTTCTCTGGCCCATGGGATATTTAGAAGTGTGTTGATTTGTCTCAAAATATTTGTAGACTTCCCAAATTTTCTTTTGTTTAGAAATACAGAAAATATATATAGAAATATCGAATTTTAGTTCTGATTTTTCTGGCTAGCTCTTTTTCCGTATTTAGAATGGACATTGAAGTCTCCAGCTAGTATTGTTGGATTGTTTATTTTTCTCTTCACTTCTGTCAGTTTTTGCTCCATGTATTTTGGGGTTTTGTTGTTAGGTGTGTATATGTGTACAGTCGTTAAATCTCTTGATGCGTTCTTCTATCATTGTAAAATGTCCCTCTTTGTCTCTAGTAATAATTTATTTATTTATTTTCAACATTTGTTTATTTTTGAGAGAGGGAGAGACAGAGCATGAGTGGGCAGGGGCAAAGAGAGAGGGAGACAGAATCCAAAGCAGGCTCCAGACTCTGAGCTGTCAGCACAGAGCCCAACACAGGGCTTGAACCCATGAGCCATGAGATCATGACCTGAGCCTAAGTTGGATGCTTAACAACAGAGCCACCCAGGCGCCCCTCTAGTAACAATTTTAATTTAAACTCTGTTTTGTTTGATAGTATACTCTCTTCATCTTCTTTATGTTTATTGTTTGCTTTGTATTTTTAACCATTTTTCTTTCAATTTATATTTGTATTTGAATCTAAAGTGTGCTTCTCATAAACAGCATATGCTTAGATTTATAAAAAAAAAATTTTAAGTTTTATTTATTCAAGTAATTCATTCAAGTAATTTACTCAAGTAATCTCTACACCCAGTGTGGGGCTCAAACTTACAACGCTGAGATCAAGAGTTGGATGCTTCTCCAACTGAGCCAGCCAGGCACCCCATACTTGGATTTTTTTTCCCATCCAGTCTAACAATCTCTTCCTTTCATTGAGTTTTTAATCCATTCATATTTAATGTTATCATTGATATTGTTGGATTTATGTCTCCATTTTGATATTTGCCTCATTTTGTTTTTTTTCGCCTGTTCTTTGCTGCCTATTATGTAGTAAATAGATGTTTTTTAGTGTATCACTTTAATTTCTTTGGTTTTGCCATATATCTATAGTAATTTTCAAAGTAGTTGCTCTAGAGTTGAAAGTGTATATCGTACCTTCATACAATCTATTTCAGTTTAACACTAACTTAATTGCAGTAACATTTACAAACTTTACCTCAACATAGGTCCATGTCACCCTCCTTTGTGCTGTTATTACCGTATATATTACATCCATATATCTTACAAGCCCAACAATACAGTGTTTTTTTAAATGTTTATTTATTTATTTTGAGAGAGAGTGAGTGCTAGTAGGGGAGGGGCAGAGAGAGGAGGGAGAGAATTCCAAGCAGACTCTGCATCATCAGTGCAGAGCCTGATGCAGGGCTTGAACTCACGAACCGTGAGATCATGACCTGAGCTAAAATCAAATTGGACACTTAACTGACTGAGCCACCTGGGCACCCCAGTATACAGTGTTTGAGTTATTTTCTCAGGCAGCCTCTGTCTTTCAAAGAAGTTAAGAAAAGATAAAAATATATTTATGAATTTAAAATATATATATGTAAGCATATATACTATTTCCATTGCTCTTCATTTCTTTATATGTGTTTGAGCCTTTACCTGCTATAATTTGTTTAGTCCACTGTAGCTCTGTTATCTCCCTCCTTCCTTTGTCCTGCTGCTGCTGCTGCTACTACTACTATTATTATTATATGTTTATATACTATACATAGTATTATATGTATATATACATATACATGATATATGGCTTATGATACAATTTTATAATTACTCTTTTATGCAGTTGTCTTCTAAATGATCTCAGAGAAGAAAAAACAAAATTTATGCTTAGTCTCTGATACTTACCTACATAATTAACTTTACCCATGTCCTTTATTGCTTCGTGAGGATTAGAGTTACTGACTGTTGTCATTTCCTTTCATCCTTGTGAACTTTGTTCCTTTTTATAATTTCTCTCTCTTTATTGATATTCTCTATATGATGAATCATGACATCGTACTTTACCTAAATGTTTTGTATAAGTCTTTGAACATATTTAGATAGCTGCTTTGAAGTTCTTATCTGCTGCGTCCAACATCTGGGCCTCCTCAGAGATAGTTTCCATTAACTGCTTTTTTTCTTGTGTCTAGGTCCATTTTTAATTTTTGTAATATGTCTCATAACTTTCAGCTGAAGATTATACATTTTAGATAATATATTGTAGCAGCTCTGTGGTGGTTATTCCTGGTTTTATTTGTATTTTTAGTTTCTTATGTGTACTACTTTCTGTACAGCATGTTTCCTCCATACTGTGTGACCACTGATGTCTCTATGTTGTCCTCCTGTACTGCCCACTCCTCACCCCCATTAAAGTCTACCTTCCTAGAAATCATCTAGGGTCAAATAGCTTTGTGCTTAGTAGAAGACTGGTCTGAGTTTGTTTGAGCACTTTGAGCTCAATTCTTTGAGCCACTGAATCACAAAGTCTTTTATCTTTTTCTGATGGATCCATGTACAGTTTGGAAAATGAATCACAGTTCAGCCAATTTACAGATCTGCCTTAAATTCTACCTTCTGTGTTTGTAAGGTCTCCTGCTCAGCAGGAGTATAAGTAGTTTGCTACAACTTTCTCCAGTCACTCCTGAGTATGTGCACCATTTTCCACACCATCAGACAGAAGTAGGATCTTATCAAGGCTCTCTTTCATTCCATGGGTCTCCCTATTAATTTTCCAGCTGGCCTGCCAGTTTGTTCCTTGCTTTAATTAGGAATGATTTCAGGAGAGCTGCAATGTTGTCCTTCCCTGATTATTTGCTGAGATCACTAGTGGGTTTTTTTTTTTCTTTTTTTTCTTTTTTTAACACCCTGGGCATAGAATATTCCATGTTTTTCTCCAAATAAAATCAGTCCTGAAGCAGCAGAACCTTGACCCCACAGCTTGCATACCTGACAGTACTTCCACCCCATTGGGACAGGGTGGGGCATGGGGGTAGCACCAGGCTAAAGCGTACAGAATCCCACTGTTTTAACTAAGGCTCAGTAACTTTATTGAATGAACACTTCTCAATTTGTTATATTTCAATTTTATGTCAACTTAAAATGTCCTTAAAGGTTGTTTTTGACAGTTTTGTCCAGTTTTGTTGTTTCTTTTTGTGATGATGAGGGTTTGACAGGCTCCTCACTCAGCCATTCCAGAAATTCTGCTCTCTTGAGTTTTTGTTGTTGTTTTAAAGCTTACATGCCTCAAAGTACACTAATTGCCATGGTCTGAATGTTTGTGTTTCCTGCAAATTCAGATATTGGAACTCTAATGCCCAACGGGAGTGTATTAGGAAGTGAGGCCTTTGCGTGGTGAGTAGGTCATGAGTGTGGAGCTGTCATGAATGGGATTAATGCTCTTATAAAAGAGATCCCACAGAGCTCCTTCACTCCTTCCACCAGGAGGACACAGTGAGAGGTCAGCTGTCTCCAACGTGGACAAGGACCCTCACTACAAATCATGTTGGCACCCTGATCTTGGACTCCCAGCCTGCAGAACTGTGTGTGATAAATTTCTGCTGTTTATAATCCACTCACTCTGTGATGTTTTATGTAACAGCCCAAATGGGCTAAGACACCAGTCTTAAGTTTACAGCTTGATGGCTCATTACATATGAAAACACCCTTGTCATCGTCACCCAGAAGATGACATAGAACATGTCAGCACCTCTTCAGCTTCCTTCCTTTCCTAGTCTCTACCCCCATCCCGGAGTTAACTGCTCTTCTAACTTCTCTCATTTTATGTGAATTTTTCCTGTCCTTACACTGCACATGAATGACATTTTACAGTATTTACTCTTCTGTTTCTGGCTTCTTTCATCCATCATGACATCTTCTGAGATTCATCCATGATTTTAGGGTGTAACAGGGATTCGTTTTTTTAATTGCTGTGTAATATTTGTGAATAAGCCACAAGTTTCTTACTGGTAGACATTTTGGGTTGTTTCCAGTTTGTGCTATTATTAATAAAGCTGCTATGAACATGTATTTTTGTGAGCATAAATGTATATTTTTAACATGTTCAAACAGTACAAAAATGTGTAATTTTGGCTCTTGCTTTCTTAAGGTGAGCATTATATCAAGTATTTTTTCTTGATTTCATCACTGTCATCATAAATGTCATTAGAATTTTTACAGTATGTTTTCAGGTGGGTATAAAGTAAACATAGTGACATTCAAAAACTGTTAGTCCAGGGACGCCTGGGTGGCTCAGTTGGTTGAGTGTCTAATGTCAACTCGGGTCATGATCTCACAGTTCGTGGGTTCGAGCCCTGTGTTGGGCTCTGTGCTATCAGCTCGGAGCCTGGAGCCTGCTTCAGATTCTGTGTCTCCCTGTCTCTGTCTCTGCCCTTCCCCTGCTCACATTCTGTCTCTATTTTTCTCAAGAATAAACAAACATTAAAAAAATGTTAGTCCAAAGGCTGTCTTTAATAATGAATCATGACCACACAGGTAGTACTTGGTGCTCAATAAATGTTTGTTTTCATTTTTTAAGAAAAATTACAGAATCATAAGTTTTTAAAAATAATATTTTTTAATGTTTATTCACTTCTGAGGGGGGGGAGAGAGAGAGAGACAGAGAGAGAGAAAGAATGAGTGGGGGAGGGGCAGAGAAAGAGGGAGACACAGAATCCAAAGCAGGTTCCAGGCTCGAAGCTGTCAGCACAGAGCCCGACACAGGGCTTGAGCCCATGAGCCATGAGATCGTGACCTTAGCCAAAATTGGACGCATAACCGACTGAGCCACCCAGGCACCCCTAAAAAATAATCTTTAACTAGTCCAAGTTTAAACAAAATATGTTGCTTTTCCAACCCCTTTACATTTTGCATTGACATCACAAGATTCGCGTATCAGTAGTAGTACTTTTTTAGTAGGCTTAAAGCAGGAATTACTAGAGGAGTATTGGACTCTTAAACATGCATTGAATAATTTTTTCCCATATTTTATAGTGGGTTGGAGGAAACTGTAGTTTTGGAGATAGAGGAAACCATGTGACCTTCTGCATTTAGCTTAAAGAACTGAATCTCCCTTTATATGACCTTTGGTGTTATGCTTTTCCACCTCTTTTCTGCCCTCCCTCCCATGTGCACTAACACCCGTGCACTAATGCTTGTGCAAGTATATACCAGTCTCTCTGTGTCCTGGGACCTTTACTCCATGCAGCACTTGGAAATGTGTTTCCCTGAGGAAAGTGACAGGTACAGGAAGTGTCTACTTTCTTCACTGGGTGGTGGCTTTTCTTCTCAAAAACTGTTGAGACTTCTGATGGGTCATATAAGCTGTGAAGGGCACAAGGAAGCTAGGAGGGAAAGGAAATGCTTGGTGGATCCCAAATAATTGCGCCTATGACTCCAGGTCTGCTGAGTTTAAGACAGAATTGTAGGCAGATACATTTGCTGAGTTTGACCTGATCCTTTGGCTTTTATCTGATGTGTGTTTTCGCATTAATAGCGGTATACCTTTCATCTGCCTTCACACAAACAAGGGTCTAATTTAGGGTAGTTTTTTATTTTCTTCTCTTTTTTTTTTTTTTTTTTTTTTTTTGAGAGAGAATGAGCGATAGAGAATTTTAAGCAGGCTCTATGCTCATTGTGGAGCCCAACATGGGGCTCGATCCCATGACCCTGGGATCATGACCTGAGCCAAAATCAAGAATTGGACACTCAATTGACTGAGCCACCCAGGCGCCCCTCTTTCCTGTCTTTTTTGACACTAAACCTAATCAAGCCTTAGGCTGTGAGGAGACAGACAGTAAGAGTCACCAAGGCTGTTCCCAATGGCCAGGAAAGGGATGCTCAGAATCCAGCAGGCTTGAACTAACAAATCAAGCATGAAATAAGTGGCGTTTTAGCCCTATACCAGCTTTACTGGAGCAGGGAATATGTAGTTAGTGTTTTCTGCTTCTTCTTACCTGATTCTCAGAACGGGGCCACTGTCCACAAAGTAGATCATGATGGGGGCACAGTGGGGGGTAGGTGGAGGAGGATAGTTGCAATTTTGTAGTGTTCAAACAAGAAGAGAAAACCAGGCTCATGGTCTCTAGTCTTCACAACTGAATTCCGTCATGTAATGTTATGGTTTTACTGATAGAAATTCTAGCCAGCCTGTGAGCATTGAAGTCACATTTATCGGTCAGAAGCCATTGGTATATGTGCTTTCAGTAGGATGTGTTTTTCCGATACCTTGGCTGTTATTACAGGGTAACTGATACATGTCAATGAACATATAGCATATTAATTACTGCAGTCTATATTATAAATGTTTAAACCCCGGAATGGATACTGCATGGATAGAGCACATGTTAAGACTTTTCAGGTGTTGGGATTATTTTATTTTTCTAGCACTGGTATTTCTTTCTTTCTTTTTTTAAATGTTAGTTTATTTTTGACAGAGAGCACGAGCTGGGGAGGGGAAGAGAGAGAGAGACAGAGCCGGCTCTGCACTGAGAGTGGAGAGCTTGACATGAGGCTCTGAACTCACCAACCATGAGATCACGACCTGAGCCAAAGTCAGTTGCCTAACCGACTAAGCCACCCAGGTGCCCTAGCACTGGTGTTCCTTGAATGTTGTTCATATTTCTGTCTACTTTTTTTTTTTTAGTTTTTTTTTTTTAACATTTATTTATTTTTGAGACAGAGAGAGACAGAGCATGAACGGGGGAGGGGCAGAGAGAGAGGGAGACAGAATCGGAAGTAGGCTCCAGGCTCTGAGCCATCAGCCCAGAGCCCGACGCGGGGCTCGAACTCACAGACCACGAGATCGTGACCTGAGCTGAAGTCGGACGCTCAACCAACTGAGCCACCCAGGCGCCCCTCTGTCTACTTCTTTATGGAAACACTTTCTTCTTTTTTTCAAGTGTTTCATTCTCACTGTGAGATCTCTGTCTTCTTTTACACTCCCTCACTCCTCTAGCTAGTAAGAATTGTAGTAACAATAGGTACATTTACTGAATGTTTACATATGTACTAGATACTGTGCTCATTACTTTCATGTGTACTTTTTCATTTGCTGTTAACAGCCCTGTGGCATTTTTAATCAACAGTTTAGAGATGAGGAAATAGCCTATGTTACTGTTTCTCTCTCTGATCCTAAAGTCAGCCCTGCTCTTTCGGCTGCTTGTAACTTCGTGCTTGCATTCAATAACTCAGGCTCACTTAGATTTATTTATGTTTGCTGCTTGACCTGATGGGTGCTGGCCCTTTGAACGGTGTTCTGCTAAAGTTCTGAAACATGCGACCCCTTCATAGAGATACCATGGTAGGTGTGCTACCTGACCAGAGAGCTTCACACCTGGAATGCTGATCCTCATGGAGGATGTTTGGAAGAAACAAGGGGTGGAGGCTGTGCATCTCCTCGCTGCCCCGCGACAGGGCAGCTCACGTCCCCAGAGTGATGGTCATATGCCCACGCTGGGAAAGTGCGTATGTGGTTCTCTCTCCTCATGGTTGCAGAAAATATTCACATTAAAGGTTCATTAGCTTAACATTACTGGTTGAAAGGCTTTCCTAAAAACCCACCAATTATAAAGGTTTAGTGTGCCCATGATCTGGAGCAAAACAGCCTGTGTATTGGGCAGGTTTGTGGACACGTAAAGCTGTTTGAAGCTTTCTGAACACTTATCAGTTGTGTCCTAGCAGGAGGGACTCACAGGTTGTGTCCCTGTCATTCATTTAATCTTACCTGTGCCACCTTTTATTGTTACTTAGGAGCAAAAACTCGTCTATATTTTAGATGGATGCTCTAGGTTCTCGACACGAAAGCAGGATAGGATGCCCACCCCATCTCGTCATGATTCCTTCCATCACCTGCGGAGAAACTGACGCATGGTAGGATCCATTAAGTGTTTGCTGATTGCATGAGTGGTAGGTGTTTAGCATGGTGCCTACACACAGGAAGTACTTGGTAGACATTCTGCTGATCATGCTGAGGGGGGCTAACTGTCTTCACTCTTCTTTGTTTGGAGTTTGATTGGAAACGCCAAATCTTTGGTGATTTGGAGATGCTTACTGCTCAGAGTACAGTACAGACTCCTTTTCCTAATTCTAACAGAACTTAATGTGACTATTACAATAATGATCTTTCTCAGCGAGAACAAGCAGAGGTTAGCAAGGAGGGTGGCTGAACTGTCATACGTGTTAGAGAGAAAAGCAAAAAAGAAACAAATAGGATGCCAGTAGCAATTGCAAGAAAAGAACTTGAAATAAGGGAAAGAAAGAAAAACAAAAAACTGAACATCTCATGACCACAAAGAAGGGAATGGGATGGATTAATTATCCATGAATTATCTTTAATATGTTTTTGATTTTATAATTCAGGTGACAGAGGAGAGAGCTCTTGGACCTGCTTAGGAATTTCTTTTCTTCTTCTTTTTTTTTTTACATTTTGAAAAATGTTTATTTATTTATTTATTTAGAGAGCATGAGCAGGGGAGAGGCAGAGAGAGAGCTGGAGAGAGAATCCCAAGCGGGCTCCACGCTGTCAGCGCAGAGCCCGACTTGGGGCTCAAACCCATGAACCAGCGAGATCACAACCTGAGCCAAAATCAAGAGTCAGATGCTTAAGGACCTGAGCCACCCAGGTGCCCATGGCCTGCTTGGGAATTTTAGTAATTGGTCTTTTTCCTTCAAGGAAATACCGTAACTTTTCTTCCCTGGTGGCTCTGCCTTTCATCCTCACTAAGGCCATTTGTTTATTCTTTCTCCTCAGGGGGTTGAGAAGCTCAGCTGCTTCTTATTTTTTTGCTTTTTTACATTGTGCTACTTGATAAGCTTTCATCTGAAAAAAGATTTCAGAAGTAAAAAAAAAAAAAAAAATTGGAAAACACAAGAGGGACAGATAGAACTCTTGATAGAAAGTCTGTCTGATGAGTATTCGAGTTTTTTGCTTCATCTCTGAGACCTTTTATTTTTCCCATCAGTCAATTGAAGACATCGAACTTACATAATCTCTAAGAATCTTCCTTGCCCTCGTATTATTGTATTTTAAATAAAGGATTATCTGGAAGAATGAAAGAAAGGGAGAAGTAGGTAGTACATGTATCTGCTTCATTCCCTGTTCTGGGTACTTCATTTACGTTATCTCCTTGAATCCTCCTAATGACCCTCTTTTTAGGTGTAGAAACTGAGGCTCAAGGTGATCATTACTTCTCGGGAGATAACAGGGCATACCGTGTGCTCCTTCTACCACACCATGATGTTGCCCTGGGAGCCAAGCCAGAAAACAGTAGAGAAAACAAAATATGAAGTGGGAAAATATGTTGAGAATCACTTCATATAACTTTAGAGGGGCCCTGACTACCCTGTATAAACCCATCCCGTCCATATTACTCTCTGTTCCTTGCTCCAGTTTTTCATAGCAGTTGTCACTATTTGACGTTACAGTTCATATTCTTTGCCACCAACCCAGACCTAGAGTGCAAGGCCCATGGAGGCAAGGTTTGTGCCATATTCAGTACGTTATCCCCAGTATCCAGAGTAATGTGTAGTACAGTGATGCTCAATAATTGTTGACTGGACATAGATTATAAAAAGTCCTAGGAAATGTTAAAGGGTGGGCTTATTACTAGAAATTGAATTTATAGTTTTGCTGTTTTCCTCTTGGTTTTCAAAACCACAATACCCTTTGTTCATATCTGTAATGAGACTGTGCAGTATTTGTCATTGTTACGGGAACATGGCAGCTTGTGCGGTTTCACTGGTGAGCGAATGTGGCCCACTGTACTTGTGTCAGTCGGTGAGGGAACATTTTTTTTTGGAACTGAAAAGCAATTTTCACCCTCTTTAGAAAGTTAGGTTAACACTGTCTTCCCAATAAAAGGTACGCACTTTCTCATAGATGCTTATTATGAGGCTCGTGATCCCGATCTCTCCATGTGTGTTGCAGTTTTCCGGAATGAAGCAGAAATGAATCTCGGGCTGTTTCCTTCAGAGCAGCGACTATATTCTCTACCTCAGCAAGCAGTTTGTGCCCTCAATGAAAGTTTTCCTCTCCTTCCGCTTTCAGCTTCTGTTTGGTTTTACAAGCATAAACAAGGTTTGGCAAGCCTCGGGGCTCACCTGATGTTTACAGCAGTGCACTTTTTAATGCATTCACTGGCTGTAACTCACGCCGCTATTTTCTTTGTCCAGCATACACCACGCTTCTTCCCCCCATGTCCTCCTCCACTGGCAGAGGGCACTGCCGGCAGCTGTGCGTGCAGACCCACCCCTTGGACCAGCAGATGTGGAAAAGGAGGCCTAGAGAGTACTAACGTTTACTCCATGTTTCCTGCTCTTAACTCCTACTTCCTCCATACTGTAAGCTCAATACAATTATTTTCTAGTTACGAGTACAGAATTTCAGAAATAGTGGACACTTAGAGCCCGTGAGGTCCCACCCATTTGTTATTTAGACCAAAGACTGAGGCCCAGGGAGGGTCTTGCCCAAGACTCTAGGCCTCTTTAGGGCGGGGACTATCTTGATCACTTTTAGGACAAGACTCTCTGCCTAACAGAGAGTCTGCATGTAACAGGTGCTCTGTAACTACATTTGCATTTTTCAAGGTCACACAAGGAGTGATTGCAGAGCTAGAACTTAAACCTATGTCTCCTGGTTATTTGTCTATTGTCATTTCCCCAATTCATCTCATTGTGGTTTAAATTGGGGAGTCAGCTTTCAGTCTTCTAAAACACAATTACCTTTGAATTCATCTCTGGTAAACAAACAGCAGCTGTCTCTCATTGGCCTGGCTGCAGTTCCTCTACTGAGCAGTTCTAGAAACTGACACTATTAACCATTCTGCTAAAAGGAGGACTCTTCTGCTCACATGATATCCTGGCCGTGTCCAAAGTGTAATATTTAATTGCATTTTCTTAATCTTTACCACTGTATTGCTAAGCTTTCTAATACCTTCAAAATACCAAATCTCAGGCTTATCCTAATTAAAGAATCTCAATTTAATCCATATTGCATGACAATTCAATTTGTTGATTGCTTTTTCTCCCCCTCTTTGTGAAATTCCCGTCAAATGTATTAATTCAACATGATGAATCCTGTATTCAACCCACTGGAGTGAATAATTAAAATTAGCTGATAAAACTTTCAGCAGAATTACTTTGTGAAATTGCTGAACAGATGTGTCATTTTAATGAAAATCCACAGACAAGCTCCTTCTCCCCCTCGGCAGGATAAAAATATTATCCCCTCGGCACATACTTAATTTGGTGGTAAATACACTCGGAGCGATTGCTGGAAGGGAAGAAAAAGCAACTTGTCACACTTAGTAACTTGATTTTTCCCCAGCATGCAGTAACAGCTATCTACAGTAATTCATAGTGCTCTATTGTTGCTGCAAGTCCCAAAGAGAACTTATTAAAATGCAATAATCTCCTATTTAAACAGAAACAATAACCATTAAATTTCCTGTGGATCCAAAATTGAGCACAAGCCCCATCTGGTAAGAGTGATTAGAGGCCTGATGAGGGAATTTAATTTGCAACATTCAAAGACTAAATCTGAGCAGATCTTGTCACCTGGGACTTGAGTGCTGCTTGCCGTCTTCTTAAAAATCTCGACCTAAACTGAAAATGGAATGTAGAAGTGAAAATGTTACCCAGGGGCCGCCCCCGACAGGATTGCGTTTCATTATGTCTCGAGCAGGCCCTGCGAGCAGAGGGGGTTTCCGGGCCATCCACCTTGGCGTGGTTGTCACGGCTTTGCCAGGCGGCCGTGGCCAGCGCCGCCCCCTCCCACGGTGCCTGCGTGTCTTCCCTGTGGCCGCCCCTCTGGGCCTTGGTCAGGCCGGCTTCTCCCACCTCATTTCCGTTCCTCTGCCTGACCCAGCCCAACCCCCCTCACCAGCCCTACTCTTTCTGTCCAAGGTCCAAGGAGCCGGACTCTCGCAGCAGGCTTCTGTCGGTGTGCAGCACACGTGCTTGCGTTTTAAGTCAGTAGACGACCTCTCCTTCCTCGTTTTTGTTTTGTTTTGTTTTTAAACCTCGGGAGAGAGTTAAAATTTGGGGCGTGTCATGAGTAAGCCCAAATTGTCATGTTCCTTCTCAGTTCTTCTCTCACACACCTTCTTCCTTATTTATACGGCTTTCTAAGCTGCAGAGACCAAGGTGTTCGTGGAGGGCCATCAGGAAGGTGGGAGTGTGTGTGTGCCTGGGGGTGCCCACGTACGCGGGTACGCATGCACACGTGCTTCTTTGATAAACCCCTAATGAAGGACGTGCTTTCAAGAATAGAGCTCCTGGGGCGCCTGGGTGGCGCAGTCGGTTAAGCGTCCGACCAGCCAGGTCACGATCTCGCGGTCCGTGAGTTCGAGCCCCACGTCAGGCTCTGGGCGGATGGCTCGGAGCCTGGAGCCTGTTTCCGATTCTGTGTCTCCCTCTCTCTCTGCCCCTCCCCCGTTCATGCTCTGTCTCTCTCTGTCCCAAAAATAAATAAAAAACGTTGAAAAAAAATTTTTTTTAAGAATAGAGCTCTTGTTGGTTGTGAGGTCACTTGGCAGGAGGGAGGCGTTACCCGTATGGTAGATACAGAATCTGACGTGGTGACCTTTCTCTGAATTTCAGGAATCTCCTCAGTCATCAGTCTCCCCTCAGTTTTCCACAGACTTTCTTCCTCCCTCCTCCTCCAGTGTCTTCTCCAGCCCCCAGGCTCTGGGCAGGTCACAATCCAGATAAACTCATCCACCAGGACTCACTAACTGCACCTTTTGCCAGGCCCTGGTATCTACTCTGGTTCCTAATTTGTTTCTTGAGAACATTATGTTTCAATTCTCTTCTGTAGTGTAAAAAACCAAGGTTATAAAGAACCAGCCCTGGGGCACCTGGCTGGCTCAGTTGGTTGGGTGCCCAACTCTTGACTTTGGCTCAAGTCATGATCTCACACTTCGTGGGATCAAGCCCTGTGTTGGGCTCTGTGCTGCCAGCATGGAGCCTGCTTGGGATTCTCTCCCCTCTCTCTGCCCCTTTCCTGCTCACACGCACGCAAGCACATACAAAAACACCCACGCTGTCGCTCTCCCTCTCTCTCAAAATCAATAAACATTAAAAAAAAAAAAAAAAAAAGGAACCAGCCCCAAGATATAATTCTTAGGGGTGATGGAAAGGTCCATTCCATGAACCATACCACTTTGGGATTCTTGAGTAGTCAATTGTGTTTATTGAGCACCTACCATCTATAAGGCCAGGTACTCACAAATGGAGGAGAAACTGAGAGGTTGGAGGCCCGGTCTCTGCTGTCTGCATTTACATATAGTTGGGAAAGTAGGACAGAATCATGTGAATGTTAATGCTGTGACTTGAACGGTGGTAGGTAAGGGATCGTTGGGCTGGATGGGATTAATGAATCACTGAACAGTATAATCAGAGCTGTAAGTGCAGAATAAGGAAGAGATGACTGGGGACTGGTGTAAGTTCATAGAGTCTGCCTGAGCGGTCTGGCCTGACTAGCAGCCAGAATCTCCCAGCCACAGCAACCAAGGAGTACAGGTGCTCAGCCAGAGAATGAGATTTAATGCAACACAGCTGGGTTCACTAGGGTGCATCTTCCAGACCCTGGGAAACAATTGATGGAACCTGTTAACTAGTAGCAATGACTTTGATGTCAGACACATCTGGCTGTGAATAGTCCCCGAGCCACCCTTCCATTCTTTGGGAGAGTTTCTTAACTTTCGGAGTCTGAGTTTCCTTGATTGTAAAATAGTATTTAATAATAGTTATGTCGTATGATTTCCAGGAGGATTTTGTCATGTGCCTGGCATATGGAAGGCACTAGATAAATGATGGCAGTGTACTTATAATCTTGGGGGCAGACGGAGTGAATTAAATACGGAACGAGGCCTGAGGACTCTTGCTGTGCTTCCTTCCTCCTCCCATCCAGTGTTACTGATGTCATTGCACAAACTAACCTTCTTGAAGTTAGCTTCGGACCTTTGTGTCTCCATCTGTAGTCTATACTTGGTTTATCTACTCAAGACTTGCTTTCATTTTTGGTATTGAACATATGACCCTCTGGTTTTACATAGTATGTACAACATGATAATTTAAGAAAATAAATACTGAAATGCATTGAAAACACTGGAAAGAAACACTGGAAAGACATATCAAAACATTCACAGTGGCTAGCTTTTTTAGCTCATGGAATTGTGACTAGTTTTATCCTGTTTGCTTAAGTCTCTATAATGTTACAATAAAAAATAAGAGTTTCATTACAACAGCACCACAATAAGAGAATAAAGGTGTATAATGAGGAAAATAACACAGATCATTTTGATTTTTTAGGACATTCAGTGTTTTAACATGATGCACTTTACTTTGTTTTAAAGTTAATTCTATGCCCTAAGAGGTTCACTATAAAAGATCGTATTTTTAGCCATACGCTGTAGCTATATATAAATGTTCTGTAAAATATAACCCCCAGATAAAAGTGCTTATTACTTTTTTGAAGTTTTTTTAAACCTTTCTTTCGGTAAATAAAAGTCTTTCTGGCTTTGATGTGACTATTACACCCTAGGTTTGGGTTCTCTCTCCATTCCTTCATCCCCAGCCCCTGTGGGACCCCTGTAAGAAAAATGGGAGGGGGGAGAAGCATGGATTCCTTAATAAGTCCCAAAGGTAATCAGAAGAAAGAAATGCAATATGAACAAACTCACAAAATATTCTTGTGCTTCTTTGGGGAATACTTAATGCACGTAAGGTCAGGCCTTTGTAATGTTAATTTCAGAGTTGTAGGAAAAAAGGCATCATTTTAAAGAGTGATGTTGCTGTCTTTGAAAAAAAAAGCTTTGATTTACAGAGAATGGCTCTTGGAACACACCCGCGTTAAACCAGTGCTGGCCTTGGAGGTGCCAGAGTTGCTGGGGGGAGGAAAACTTCCGTGTAGGATGTTTGGGGCATTTAGCGGAAGCTGAAGGAAGCCTGCCGGAGGCATCCTGTTTTCCTGCGGTCACAGCGACTTGTTTGGTTTGGATAGGATGCAGCCCTCATTCTTTAGGTGTGTTGGTCCAGAGGGACAGTGTAGCGCAGCAAGTGCAGATGCCTCCCCGTCTTCCAAGGTTGGCATTAAGGAGGGGGGCCTGAACAGACACGGTGTAGGTGCAGTTCCTTCAAGTGTCTTTTGGTTGCGGTGACCAGACACAGATAACCTGACTTCCTTCGCAGATGGTGTCAGTGCCTTGTCACCACACTGTGAGCCACCATACTGCGTAGAGCAGATCCCGTGAGTGGCAAAAATGCAAAACCTCTGACCCACCCTCCCAAACTCGGTCCCATGTAAGTGGTCATCCAGTCGATACTGGAGAGTTGCCAGGGACTATCAATCTATGATAGTCCGAGGTCATTCATTCCATCTTTGGCTCCCTCTCTCCTCTATTTCCATCTCTGCCTTCTTCCACGCGTACCTACCCTCTTCTGTCTGTAATTTCTCTTGGACCGTATACTCCTTTTTTTGGAGAGAACAGATAACATTTTTACGTTGATTATAATTAAACAATTACAATTAAACATGAACACCCTCTGGGGTGCCTGGGTGGCTTAGTGGGTTAAGTGTCCGTCTCTTGATTTTGGCTTAGGTCTTGATCTCATGGTTATGACATTGAGACCTGCATTGGCTCAGACCTGAGGGTTGAGCCTGCTTGGGATTCTCTCTCTCTCTCTCTCTCTAATTAAATAAGTATATAAACTTAGAAAAAATACAAACACCTTCTGCAAAGTGCCTGACATACGGTATACATAGCTCAGTTAATTTCTTCCTACATTCCTTGCTTCTCAGCACTGGCTGTGGTTCTCCATGTAGGTAGGGTCTGCTTTGCCAACTTCTTATTAAGGATTGAGGGAAAAAGAAAGAGCAAGAGGGGAGGAATACCGGGCTTTTTCTAGAGGAGCCAATATATGGAAATTACCCTTGTTTCTTCTCTGAAGTAGTAAAGGTCACAGCAGTAGTTGCAAAACCCGTAGGCTGCCTACCGCCTTCCACACATTCAGCATTACTATTCTTGCCTATTTTACCCTTAGGCATCCTTTATTTCTTGCACAGATGGTCTCACTCAGGCCTAACAAAATGTTTTAAGCTTTGCATAAATTAAAACAAGAGGTCTCTAAGTACAAGAGTGCAACTTTTTTTTAACTTGAAAACAACTATGCTGGCATCTTCTACAAAATTACAGCCTTAAGCCAGGTTTCCATAATCAGTTTTCCTTAAAAAAAGCAAAGGAGGGGGAGAATGTGTTAGTGTATATATGTATGTACCAAATACAGAAGTGATTCTAATCAATGGTTATATGGCTTTTTTCTGTTCAGTGTTCCTCTGAAGGTTAAGCAGGTACTGGTTGTGATGCAGCTTGAAAACAAATAGATTCGGAAGTGTTTGGGGAGGCTAGGATTTCTGCGTTCCTTCATTAGTTCCGTACATGGTAACCGGTGAGACCTTGAGGCCACGCGATCTCCCTCCTAGACCTGTTTACTATACACCACATCACCTGGGCTTCTCCAGGCCAAATTATGCTGTGGTTGAAAGAAAGCGGTGAGCCAGCTCTGAAAGAGAAAGTCACTGTTGCTCCCAACTCTGTCACAGCCTGTCCCAAATCAATGACACATGGCACATTTCATTCTTAAGATAACTGGGAGATAATGAGCATGATCTTCTAGAGACATCACCTCCATTTAGACTTAAATAACATCAGCGAAAGGATGAAGCTACAGATTTTTTCTACTCAACTTATCTACTCTTAACAAGGTGGACTTCATTTATTTTTATTTATTTATTTTTAAATATTTATTTAGAGAGAGATGAGCAGGGGAGGAGCGGGGGGGGGGGAGAGAGAGAGAGAGAGAGAGAGAGACATTGAGATTGAGATTGAGAATCCCAAGCAGGCTATGCACTATCAGCGCCAAGCCCAACGTAGCGCAGGGCTCCATCCCATGAACGATGAGCCGAAACCAAGAGTCAGATGCTTAACCAACTGAGCCCCCCCCCCCCCAGGCACCCTGGGTTGACTCATTTAATAGACTGCGACTTGTAATGAAGCTTATTATAAATTGATGAGCTTTGGGGCACCTGGGTGTCTCAGTCAGTTGAGCATCCAACTTCAGCCCAGGTCATGATCTTGCACTTTGTGAGTTTGTCAGTGCAGAGCCCGCTTCAGATCCTCTGTCTCCCTCTGTCTCTGCCCTTCCCCTGCTTGCGCTATCAAAAAATAAATAAAATTTTAAAAATATTTTTAAAAATTGATGAGATTTGGTTCACTCTTGAGGCGTTAGACCGGACCAACTCTTACATCTTACCAGGATAATAATAGTAAGAGAACCTGCCATGTATTGAGCTCCTAGTATGTGTCAGGTACTATGTGAGTTGTTTTTATATTCTTTATTTATCATCATATTATGGGCCCATTATAGAAAAATTGGAAAATACAGTAGGAAAAAATTTACCTATTATTCCTTCATTTTTCACAGTTAACATTTTCACATATTATCTCCTGATTTCTCTGCATTTCCTTCTGTAGTAGTGCTCATACTTAGCTAGATTGTACTGTAAATATCACACTAGATATTATATTTGCCTTTTTCACTTAATACCATAAGCCTGCTTTCCTATTATTAAGAAGTCTTTGGTGCACCTAGTCGGCCTAGTCGGTTAAGTGTCCGACCCTTGGCTTTGGCTTGGGTCATGATCTCACGGTTCGGTTCATGAGATCAAGCCCCACATCAGGCTCCGCACTGACAGTGGGAGGCTGCTTGGGATTCTCTCTCTGTCTCTTTCTCTCTCTCTCTGTCTCTCTCTCTGCCCTTCCTCAACTCCAAAAATAAATAAACATTAAAAAAATTTTTTAAATGAAGTCTTTGTTAAAATCAAATTGTTTTTAAAATTAGAGAGGCCTGTATAGAATCAGGTAATGCCATCTAGGACATATAAACTACCTTTAAAAATGAATCCAACCCTTAGATGAAATCTAGTAGCCAACTACTAGATTCTCTTCTAACAAAGAGAATGTTTTCCTGTGTTACAGCATCTCCTAGGAATCGTTTCAAAAGAATTGAATGGTCAAAATCCTCAGTTCCTTAGGTTCTTGAGTTTCTCATCCCTTTAAAAGAACACACTCTAAACATTTCTGTGAATAACTAAGGGGAAGCAGGACACTTGTCATGAGAACATGACCACTTTGTGTCACCATTTGATGCAATAGGTAGACCTTAGGGCTTTTTTCATTCCACTGTGATTCTACATAGATTCTACCTGTATTCATGACCACTTGGATCACATAAAAAAGTAGTACATTTTCAGTAAAATGGAGTGTTTTGGTCCTTCTCATTGGCCTTGAACTGTTTATAAATCCTAAACTTAATTGTTAGAAATAAGTGCAAGACTGCCGAGAAGGAGCACATTGTTTTGAAAACCTTGACAGAACAACTTTATCCAGGTATGTAAATCCTCTTGTGAAGAATATGTTAACAGGTCACTGCTAATAATGTAACACTCTTTAGGCTGTGATTAAGAAGTCACGGTAGAGGGGTGCTTGGGTGACTCAATTGGTTAAGCATTCGACTCTTGATTTCGGCTTAGGTTATGATTTCACAGTCTGTGGGATTGAGCCCCATGTAGGGCTCTGCACCGACAGTGCGGAGCCTGCTTGGGAGTCTCTTCCTCACTCTGCCTCTCCCTCATTCTTTTGCACACTCTCACTCTCTCTCAAAATAAATAAATGTGAAAAAATTTTTTGAAAAAAAAGTCATGGTAGAAACTGGCAGTAATTTTATATAATCCAAGGGTCCAAATACTTGATGGTCAATAATGATTTGCTATTTGAATGCTTACAATGAATCACTTGCAGCAAACATTTTTTTAAAACTAAACAATGATTTTTGTTTTACTTGTTTTGAACTTTATATAAAGTAAATGGAGTCAGCTCTGAGGGTTAGTTTTCCTGCTCCTTGGTTCCTGAGAGTCAACTGTGTCCTTGTATGTACCTATTATGATGTGTTCATTTTCACTGCTGTCCAGCATTCCATTGTTTCAGTGTTCCACAGTTTACATATCCTTTCTGTCAGTAGACAAAGGACAGGATAGGTAGTTTCCAGTCTTGAGCTGAGACAGATAGTGCTATAGGACTATTCTTTGATGTGTCCCCTGGCACATATTCTTGAATTTTTCCTAGGATTAGAAATGCTGGGACTGAGGGTATACACCTAGTGAACATAATTGGATAATAACAAGTTAATTTCAAAATGAATTATGCAAATTTCCACTCTCACTAGTTTGGTAAGTATGTTACAGTTTATTTCTTTTAGAGAGAGAGTGGGAGCAGAGGAGAGGGGTAGAAGGGGAGAGAGAGAGAGAGAGAGAGAGAGAGAGAGAGAGAGAGAGAGAGAGAATCCTTCAGCAGACTCCACACTCAGTGCAGAACCTGACACGTGGGGCTTGATCCCACAACCCTGGGAACCTGAGCCAAAATCAAGAGTTGGATGTTCAACTGACAGAGCCACCTAGGCACCCCACTGTTCTACATTCTTACCAATACTCTCACTGCCAGACTTAACTTTTTGCCAGTGGTATGAGTATGGAATAGTTTGTGTGTGTGTGTGTGTGTGTGTGTGTGTGTGTGTCTTCCTCACTGTGGTTTTAACTTTTTTTTTTTTTTTGCTTATTCTGACATTTGTTTCTGAGCTTGCATCTTTGGATCTTTTATCCATGTTTCTATATTGATGATGGACATTTTCTTATATGCTTAGAAGAGTACTTTATGTATCTTGATCACCACTCCTCTGTGAGTAATGTATGGTACCAATCATTTGCTAGATTGTAGCTTCTCTTTTTTATTTATGGTGTCTTTTGATGAACAGAAGTTCTTAATTTTAAAATAGTTGAATTTACCAAACCTTTCCTGTATAGTTTGTATTTTTTTGGTATCTTGTTTTAAGAATTTTTCCTCTACTCTGAAGCCCTAAAGGTACTTAAAGGTATTCTATATTATTTTCTTAAAAGTGTCCTGGTTTTATCTTTCACATTTATCTAATCCATGTAGAATTAAATTTTCTGTACAGTGTTAGATAAGGGTTGAATTTTATTTTTCTCCATATGGTGAAGCATCTATATGACCACGGTGTATTGAAAAGTCTGTTCATTCCTCAGTAATCTGAGGGACCTACTCTATTATAAATTAAGTCTCTAGGGATGCCTGTGTGGCTCAGTCGGTTAAGCATCCAACTTCAGCTCAGGTCATAATCTCAGGACTTGTGAGTTCGAGGCCCACGTGGGGCTCTGTGCTGACAACTCAGAGCCTGGAGCCTGCTTCAGATTCTGTGTCTCCCTCTCTCTCTCTCTCTGCCCCTCCTCTGCATGCTCTCTCTCTCTCTCTCTCTCTCTCTCTCTCTCAAATAAATAAACGTTAAGAAATTAAAAAATAAAAAAAATAAATTCTCTAAATCTGCGTAGGTTTGTTGTTGAGCTTTCTTTTACATTAGTGGATTTATTTATATACCAACACTATACTGATGTAATTACTACAACTTTTAAGCAGTGTTTGGTACCTTTTACCAAACACTCCTCACCCACTACATGGACATGCTATTTTTCAGGGGTATCTTGGTGATCCTTGACTCATTGCTCTTCCATGTAAATATCAGAATCCTCTCATTAGGTCCCAGATCCTCAAGAAAAGTTGAATTTTCATTGATATTGCATAGCATGCTGGAGAATTTAGAAGGAATTGACATCTTTATGACCTTGGTTCTTGTGATTCTTGAACATAATATTTATGTCCATTTATTTATTTTTTGCTCTTCCATAAAATTTTATCATTTTTTTCTATGTGGTTTTCTACAGTGTATGGGCACATTTCTATTAGATTTATTCCTAAGTACTTAATTTTTTATGTTATTGTAAATGTCATTTTAGAATATTATCTTTACAGCAATTCCACTTCTTGGGATATACCCAAAAGGATTGAAAGCAAAGATGTGAACAGATATTTATATACTAATATATATAAATTTATAGCAACACTATTCACAACAGACAAAAGGTGGAAACAACTCAAATGTTTGTTGACTGATGAATGGATAAAAAAATATGTAGTATATCCATGTAATGGAATATTATTCAGCCTTCAAAAAAGAGGAATTCTGACATAGGCTGCAAATAACATGAACCTTGAAAGCACTCTACTAAGTGAAACAAGATAGTCACTAGGGACAAATACTGTATGACTCCACATATATGAGGTGGCTAGATTAGTCAAATTCATAGAGACAGAAAGTTAGAATGGTGGTTATCAGTGGCTAGGGCAGAAAGAAATGAGGAGTTGCTATTTAATGGATATGGAGTTTCAATTTAGGGAGATAATAGAAATTCTGGAGATGAATGGTACTGGTGGTCACAACATTATCAGCATACTTAATGCCACTGAACTCTGTGTTTAATGGTTAAAATGGTAAAGTTTATGCTATGTACATTTTACTGCAATAAAAAATTACATGTTCCACAATTTCTTGCTGGTGTATAAGAATGCATTTGATTTTTGTGTATTTATTTTGTATCTAGCAACCTTGCCAAACTCTTAATTCTGGGAATTCTTTTGCACCTTCATCCAGGTTTAATTTTCATGCAGTCATGTCATATGTATATATGGTAACAGGTTTGTTTCTTTTCTAATCTTTTACTTCTGTTTCTTCTTGTTGGTTTACTCAGTTCGCTAGGAAATTGAGTAAAATGATAAACAGAAATGGTGATGGTAGATTTCCTTGCCTTAATCTTAAGAGTCACTTTGAACTTTTCCCATTAAATTGAGTGCATGTTTTTTGTTTTGGTTTGTTTTTAGGTAGTCTTTATCAGATGAAAGGATTTCCCTTCTATTTCTAGTTTAAGATTTAATTTTTGTCATGAATGATCACTGAATTTTATTATACATTCTCTATATCCACTGAAATATGAGTTTCTCTAATCTGTTAGTGTGATAAAATACAATAATTGATTTTCTAATGTTAAATCAATCTATAATCCCTCGGTTAAACCCAAATTGATGATGATGTATTATATTTTCACATAATGATGCATTCAGTTTTCTAACATTGTACTTAGGCCTTTTCATTTAAGTTCAATTTTTTCTGAAATTGTCTTTGTGAGAGCTATTATCAAGTTTACATTAACTTAAGAAAATGAATGGCAGAGTAGAATCTTTTCTGCCTTTTTTGTTCAGTAGAATTGACTGTTTAAGCCAAAAAGATTGTCAAACTTTTTCACTAAGGGTAGATAGTAAGTATTCTAGGCTCTGTGAACCACATGGTCTCTGTTACAGGTCCTCAGTTCCATTATTGTACCATGACAGCAGGCATAGGCAATGCATATATGAATGAGTGTTGTTGTGTTTACTTACAAAACTGACAGCAGGCCATATTTAAACCAGGCAACTCCTAGTTTACATCATTTGAGACTGGAATTTCTTCATAAAGATTTGTGTAAAAATTTTCTCATTCCATTTTTTTGTTAGAATTTCATTCAAATATTTTATTCTTTCTTGCATCAACTTTATTGTTTTATATCTCTAGTAATGTGTCTGCTTCATTGAAGCTTTCAAATTTATTGAAATTTAGATATACTCTGTTACCTTTTAAACATCTGCTTTGTAATTAATTCTCTTTCATTTTTTGTAGTTGGTTATTTGTGCTATTTATATTGTTGTTGTTTGTTTTCTCTTGATCTTTCTTGCTAAGAGTTTATCAATTGTTTTAGCCTCTTCAAAAAACCAACCTTTTAGCCTTAATTTTCTTCTATATTTATATGCTTCTTTGTGTTTTTAATTTTAGTTTTTGCTTATGACTTTATTATTTTTTCCAATATTTTATGTTTTTTTATAGTATTGAATTTGAGATGGATATATAGGTAATTAAGGCTTTTATCATTTTTAAATATATATATATATATTTATATATAAAATATATATATATATTTTAAAGCTATAAATTGTCCTCTAAGTACTGCTTTAGCTTCATTTCACAAATTTTGATATGTCATATTTTTGTTACTGTTTAATTAAATCATCTTTTATTTTTCTCTGATTTTTTCTTTGTCCTATATTTAGAAGTATATTTCTCTTTTTTAAGGTTTTTAAAAATCATTTGTGAGAAAGTTCGCACATCAGTGAGAGCATGAGTGGGGGAGGGGCAGAGAGAGAGGAAGAGAGAGAATCCCAAGTGGGCTACACACTGCCAGCTCCGAGCCCAATACAGGGCTTGAACCCACAAACCATGAGATCATGACCTGAGCCAAAATCAAGAGTGGGATGCTTAACCATCTGAGCCACCCAGGTGCCCCTAGAAGTATATTTCTTGATTTCAGATGTATGGCTGTTTTCTACATTTTTTTTCTTTCTGTTAATAGAAACATGAGATTTAGTTTACTAAGATTTTAGTTTACTGAGATTTACTTGGTGGCCATTATGTTAGTTTTCCTAAGTGGTCTGTGATTGTTTGGGAAAATATAGAAATCCTACAGTTGTTGAATTTAGTGTTATTTAAATGTACAGTAAACCAAACATGTTAGGTTTGTTGTTGAAACCATATATATTAGTATTTATTATTCTGTTTGATGTATCAAGTACTGACAGAGGAATGTTAAAATCTCACAGCATGATTGTGGTGTAATTCTAGCAGATTTTGCCATATGTGTATATTTATTTCCTTGAGGTTATGAAACGTTGTATATATTGTTAGAATCACTAGGTGCTCCTGAGGAATAATTTATTATTCCAATGACCTTTTGATCCATAGATTTTTTTCTTTAAAGTCTGTTTAACCTCATTCAATTCTAGCTAGAGCAGCATACCTTTAGTTCCTATTTCCCAGATTTCTAGAAGATGTCTTTTTACTTGTGACTCCTCCATTTCCTTATGTTTTAAACATGTCTCTTATAAGGACTGCATAGATTGATTTTTTAAGCCAATCCAATTTGAAAATCTTTGTCTTTTAACTGGAGGTTTTTTTTTTTTTTAATTTTATTTAAATCCAAGTTAGTTAAGATATAGTGTAATAATGATTTCAGGATAACTTGAGCTTTCAGTCCATTTATGTTCATTGTTATTATAATAAATCAGGACTGATTTAATGTGTTCAATTTCTACCATTCTACATTTTTTTCTCATTTCTTATGTTACTGTGGTTTTTCTCACTTCATTTTTAATTCAGTGATATTACAAATGATGTATATGATTTCAGCTCTTTTGATGCTTACTTAAGAAATTTCACAGACACCGATGTCTAGAGTTATTCAGGAGAAGAAAGATACTAATTAATACAGGGAGCTTTGAACACCTGAAACCTTATTGCCCTTTTGGCTGTTTGTTAATGCTGTGTCTTAATTCTGTTTTTTAACACCAGCAGATGTTGTTATTGTTGTTGCTGTTATCTTATATATCTGAGGTTATTTTAGATTTGAGTATACATGTCCCTCTTTTTTACTCTTCTTCGTTTTTATTTATTTATTTATTTGCATATCACACCCTCCATTTTGGATCATTTTTATTGTATGTAATCTATCTATCCTTTAGAGATTTCTTTACTTTTAACAAAATTTTTTATTCTATTAAATTTTAGGTTGATAATTTTCTTTTAACACATTGAGGGCATCATCCTAGTGTCTTCAAGATTCTGTACCTGTGGGGTTGAAATGCCAGCTGTTGTTTGTTATAACATTGAATGTAGTTTGTTCTTTCTCTGCCTGCTTTTAAGTCTTTCTTTGATTTTTAAGTGTTCTGGAGCTTACTGCTATGCCTCTAGACATATACTTCTTTTTGCTTGTCCTGCTTAGAACTTTTTGCCTTCTTGTATCTTTGAAATGGTATTTTTCAACAGGTTTGGAAAACTGTTCATTTGAATTTTATTTAAATAATTGGTTATTCCCCATTTTCTCTTCTTTTCTCTCGTAATTAAAAACACATGTTTGTTAGATGTTTTTTTTTCTCTCTTCCATGTCGGTACTACGTTCCAGAAAGTTCCTTATATAGTAAAACCTTGGCTTGCGAGCATAATTCATTCCAGAAACATGCCTGTAATCCAACACACTTGTATATCAAAGCAAATTTCCCCATAAGAAATAATGGAAACTCAGATGATTTGTTAATGATTACAATATTGTAATATAATACAGAATAATCAAGGAAATACAGAATATAAAGAAAAATAAGCAAATTAATGTGCACTTACCTTTGAAAACCTTCATGGCTGGTGTGAGGGAAACCAGAGAGAATAGGATTATTGTGTAGAACTTTCACTATCACTAATGGAATCACTGCTATCTATTGGCTCAATGGAATCTTTTTCTACATGGGGGCCATCGAATATGCTCACACGGATGTTGACTACAGTACAGCATTAATAAACTCTTGTCGTGTGCAGTATTTAATGTAACTGGCAATCAGGCAGCAGAGGAAAGGGTCTCTGTCTGCGGGCAGCCTGACCTAGAATGAAGCAAAACATTCCTAAGCTTCCTCTTGTCTGGAAAAGCAAAGGACTGTTCACAGGTGCCTTCATGTGACAAAAAATGCACGAGTCCCAGTTGTGGGCACCTTCCAGTGTTCTGAAAAATCACTGATTTGTGCCCCCTGCAGCCTGAGACCGAGCATCCGGGCATGGGAGGTGATCACTCACAATCCTGTAGAGAAAGAGAAAGAGAGAGGGAGAGAGAGAGAGAGAGAGAACCTTTGGCTCAGTTGTGATCAGGTAATATCCAGCATCACGTACTACTCGTATTGCAAGACATCACTCATTTATCAAGTTAAAATTTATTAGAGGGGCGCCTGGGTGGCGCAGTCGGTTAAGCGTCCGACTTCAGCCAGGTCACGATCTCGCGGTCCATGAGTTCGAGCCCCGCATCGGGCTCTGGGCTGATGGCTCGGAGCCTGGAGCCTGTTTCCGATTCTGTGTCTCCCTCTCTCTCTGCCCCTCCCCCATTCATGCTCTGTCTCTCTCTGTCCCAAAAATAAATAAAAAACATTGAAAAAAAAACTAAAAAAAAAATTTATTAGAAATGTTTGCTTGTCTTGCAGAACACTCACAGAACAAGTTACTGGCAACCCAAGGTTTTACTGTGTTTGCTAATTGGCTCTTCACTGGTAAACAACCTGTTGATAAACTTGATTACTGAGAATTTTTATTTTGATTATTATTTATTTCTATAGGTTTTTAAAATTTGTCATCTCATTTGGAAATAATTTCAAGCTTAAACATATTGTAAGAACAACAACTCTGTGAATTACAACCTATATGATTTTTATTCAAATTTAGCTGTTGTCATTTTATCCCATTAGCTTTATTATTTGCTTTTTGTCTTTCATGTATATTCTTTTTCCTGAGACTTTGAGGGTAAATAGAATACTTACAACATTTTGCCCCAAATAATCGAGTTTATTTATCTTAACAATGGAAATATTCTCTCTCAGTTTATTTATGAACTTGAGTAAATATAACATTGGTGCAATACTTTTGTCTAATTACCGTCTGTATGGCAGTTGACCTGATATTTTCCTTTATGGTATTTTTCTCCTCAACACAAAATACAGTCCAGGGTCAGATATTATAATGAGTTGTCATATCTCTTTAGCCTTCTTTAATTTGGAATGTTTCCATGGTCTTTTAACACTGGCGTTTTTAAAGAATACACCCTTCCCCTAATGCCCCACATCTTTTACTGAAATAGAATGTTTTTCCTTTGAGGGTATCTGAAGTTTCTTCATGATTATATTGAGATTATGCATCTTGGGTTAGAATATTACATAAATGGTGCTTTTTTTCCTCAGGGTATCATATCTGGAGACCCGCAATATCCATCTTTCTCTCATTGGTGTTATTAACTGTGATCATTCAGTCCCAATGTCCATTTTTCCCACTGTGTAATTACTGCTTTTTCACATCTGGAACAAGCAAGCGATCTCTGAGACACTTGAAGATCATGAGGATAGCTTGTTCATCACTGACATTTCCGCCAGTGTCTAAGTCCGTTGACGATTGGTTCTTGCTTGGTCCAGTCTTTACCAGGATGGTTGGAAAGTGATGATTTCTCAAACTCTGCTTCTCCCTCGGAATTTACCAGTCCTCATTCTAATGTAAACAAAAACTATACTTCCCTCCTTTTGAAAATTTATCTAGTCTGTATAAATTTATGAATTCCTATTTTCCCCAGCAGTCTTAAATTCAATACTTAATTCATACTTAGTTATTTTCATACCTAACAGTTTTAATACAGTTGTCCCAGATTTGGCCAGTGGTAAATGCATCTAAACTGAATCTCCTTTCCTTGTGATGTGCTCTTATCATTGTTTTGAGCACTTTTCTCACTTCATGGCATAATGAGATGTCATTCTATAGCTATCCTGCCTTAGTCCTGGGATCAATAAAACAAAGTGGTTTTTTTTTTTTCTTTCCAAAGTTATTGACTCTCTAAAATTCTTCTTTTTGAAACTTCAAACATAATGCTACGTTTAGGGGCGCCTGGGTGGCGCAGTCGGTTAAAGCGTCCGACTTCAGCCAGGTCACGATCTCGCGGTCTGTGAGTTCGAGCCCCGCGTCGGGCTCTGGGCTGATGGCTCAGAGCCTGGAGCCTGTTTCCGATTCTGTGTCTCCCTCTCTCTCTGCCCCTCCTCCGTTCATGCTCTGTCTCTCTCTGTCCCAAAAATAAATAAACGTTGAAAAAAAAAATTAAAAAAAAAAATACTACGTTAAAATTCCAGTGCCTGCAGCATCAGCATTGATTCATGTATCTCTTCATTGTATCTACTAGCTTTCACTTACGGTGTTGTGTTTCTTTACTTGTTTGGTGATTTTTTTTATTGTAAATTTCTCATTTTCTATGGAACTTTATTTGTAATAATTTCTTGAAACCTGGGACAAAGGTAGCTTTTAACAGGCATTTAATTTTTCATTTCTCTATCAGAACTACCAATGTGAGACCTTTTTGTAATCTCAGATTGAGATTTTGCAGACCACTACCTGTAAATTAAGGCTTTAAATCTATATGAGGTTTAGCTTGTCATTATGAGCCATCAGAGGAGTGTTTTTCTCTCACCTGCAATATTGGAGATGGGAAATTGTCATTGAACTTACTGGAGGGGAAGATAGCTTATTTCTGGTTCACCTGGCACTGAATATGTAGGCCTTCCATGCCCAGCTCTGTTGGGAAGTCTCCTATCAAATTTCTGGCCTTAGGTGGGCCCTGTACTTTCCTCTTGGTCCCTGGATTTGCAAGGACTTGAAACCAAGGGTAAAATTCAGCATAGTTTGGCAAATACTCTTAAGGCAAAACCTAGAAACTTTTTTGTTTTCTTAGCGCTGCTTTTGGCCTGAGTATTGCTTATTATCTGGCCGTGGATATAGATTATAAGGGTATTTTAAAATTCATTTTCTTTTATTTTTTAATTGTTTTCAGTGCAAGATTAACTTTTGGTATGTAATCTTCCATGGCATGAGCCTAGAAATAGCCATGCTTCTGTTACACATTGACGCCCTGCAAACTGAACCAAAATATTCCTCTATAAAGCTGAAGCAGTTTGGTTTTTTTTCCCCAACAGAGAAAGTCTAAACATTAACTTATTTCTCTCATTCCAGGATTTGCTCATATGCTTTCAAACATAGATTATTCTTTCTTCTTAAGAGGGATTAATATTTCATTATTCCATAAAGCTCTACAAATAGCTTCTTGTTTTGCAGAGAGCACCGTGGATTCCAGGTGCTTTGTAACCTGATCAAGATTGAGAATCGCTGATGCAACCAAATTGAATCACTTACTGTTCTTCCTAAACACCCAGTGCTTTCCTGCTTCTAGGACTTGCTCTCACTGCTCCCTGTATTTCATTCCCCACCCCCCCCCACCCCCGTATTTCAAATACCTTCCATTTTTGACAAATGCTTCAAAAGCTAGCGCTTCCATAAAGCTTTCCTTCATTCTTCTCTTTGACTTGTGTGAGCTACTTAACTAGTTTGTAAGCTCCTTAAGAACAAATTCCACAAATATGTTATCTTTGTTCTATCTTATGCAGCAGAGTATTCTACAGATAAGCGTAAAAGGTTCTTCTCTGTCTGTTGAATGAAATGGGCAGATAGCATCATAGTGGGATAATTGGACTTTTGCCTCCTGGACTATCTCAGCATAGATGTGTTTTAAATCCTAAAACAGGTTTGAAAAAAATAAAGTAAATCCTAAAACAGGTTTGTGGCATGTCAGCTGAAAAGGCCTTGACCCTTTCCCTCTAAGCCTGGTTTAGCAAATGTCCTCATAACTCAGAAAGAAAGATGGCAGCCACTGATCCCCTCCACCTGCCTTCAGGAATCCAGCTCTTGACGCTAGTGGGTATTCTGAACCAGAAACCACCTTACTGGCCCTTAAACACAAATGGTTCGAGACTAACCTTAAAAAAGAATTTAAGTGACAAAACAAATTATCTGTCCCTTTTCTACTTTTCTTCCTGTGGTGTGGCTTTTGACATTTGCATTCCAGACCAAAGCCCTGCAAATAAATGAGCTAAATGCATGCACTGCTCTGGCAAGCTCTCTCTCACGTGTATTTTATAACTTAGGCTGACGTGGAAGGGCTTTTCTTTCCAGAGGTGGTTTCATGGTAATATCCTTCAAAAGCTCACAGTGTTCACTTAACTTCTTCCCCTTCATTGTTTTATTAGCTTTGCTTTGGGAGGTTTTATTCTTCATTTCAGCTGGCTTACGGAAAGAGACAGAACTCTTATACAGCTAATTTGGTTATTGTTTTCTTGCGTGCTAAATCATGCTTATCAAAAGCACCATTTCCCTTGTATTGTCAAAACTAAAAAGGTGAGCATAAACTACTTTCCTAAAGTTTTTAAGAATCTTAATTGCATATACAAAAAAAGAGGAATGCTGAGTTTAATTAATTACTGGATTGTGGTTTTATGTGGAAAGCACCAGCCTACAACTTTCCCCCAGGTTCAACAAGCATTTTTGCTGAAAACTTGAGTAGACTTCCAGCATACTGGAACGAGGGACCGAAATCTTATCTCTCCCCGAATACCAGGGTTGCTTTGTTATGGTGTTTCCATTTGTGGCATAATGAATGTGTAGGACGCTAATGATGTGGTCTCTAGGTGTTCTCCGACTACACGGAGCACTGATAATGAGCCGCGAGTAATCGGGTATGAGTCCCTGAAGATGAATTCTGATTACCTTCGTGGGGCCATTCCGCTCTGCTCCCTTCCTCCTTGATGTTTCTGTAAAGAACATTTGGATGTTGAAGAGAGTATTGTGTATTTGACTTTTAATTAGATTTACAGTGTGTTGGGTTAATAAACTGGGTCTCTGTCTTCTTCAGCTTTTCTGAAGGGATGTGGGTGGATATGGCAAGATGGGCTGAGGGGAAAAGGGAGGGCCACGCAGGCAGCAGTGATGGTGCCCTTCCCTTCACGCCCTCATCGTGAAGGGCGCTTTTATAGTGGTTCGTAGTTATAGTGGTCCCATGGTTCATAGGCCACAAATGGCTCTCAGCCTGCCAACTATTGTGGCTGCTCTGTTTAGTTTTTACTTATTTATTTTTAAATGTTTATTTATTCATTTTGAGAGAGCAAGAACATGAGCAGGGAGGGCCAGAAAGGGAGGGAGAGAGAGAATCCCAAGGAGACTCTGTGCCATCAGCACAGAGCCTGACATGGGGCTCTATCTCACGAACCCTGAGATCAGGACCTGAGCTGAATCAAGAGTCAGATGCTTAACCGACTAAGCCACCCAGGCGCCCCTGGTGTCTGCTCTGCTAAAAGGAGTCAGTCTTCAGTGAATGTGAGAGTTGTCTGTCAGGGCTGGGTCTGGGTCCTGGGGCTTCGTGCCGTCTTCTTACACTCAGAAAACTGATCATCTTGGCTGACCACACCTTTTGACTGGGATTTATAGGGACAGCTTGCTTTTTACTTGTTCCTTTCTGCCTCCTGCTCTGTTCCTCCCTGTTGGGTCTGTTTATCTCCCTTCCTGTGTGTCGGGTCATTGCCTTCAAATTCATCGTGTGTGGGCATAGGAAGTGCTTTGGCATCTTTAACCTACCTTGGCTCTCCATCTGGAGGAGAGTTGAAGGAGGAGGATCATCTTCGCAGTCAACCCCCAGTGCGCTCAGCGACCAATACTTGTGGCCTTGTGTCCCTCTGTGATGGGTAGTCCTCTCCCCGCCTTGTAAGAAAAGTCGATGTTTGGCCCTTGCTTTGATCTCCGTTGTTTTCCAGCCTTTCAAGATCTCAATCTTCCCGCTCTTCTCGGGGCGGGTCTTCCAGATGAGGGGCGTGCTCCACTTGGGAGAAATCCCATTCCTTCCATGTGCCCTGTTGCGGCTCTGCAGTGTCTCTGCCGGCTACTCACTTCTCTCCCTTGATTTGGACTCACGTTAGGGCATCGTTCTTACTTTTCAGAGCACGGGTCTTACCTAACGGGCCAGCCTTCCCCCTGCTCCAGCGGTGCGACCGCACCACCCTTCTGCCCACCTCTCCCAGTTTATCTTGAGTACGCTACTGCGCCCCATCTGCGAATCCAGAGATCTGGCATCATTTCCCTGTGTCCTCGTCAGAGCGAGAGCGGAGGAATTGAGGTAGGCTAAAAACATGCACAGGGTCAGAGGTTGCCCGTTCACCCCCCATGAGGGCTCTCTCTTGGCAGAGGTAGGCACTGGTCCAGCTCCTGGATGACATGAGCTTGGACAACGCAGCACAGTTGTTGCTCTGCGTCTTGTGTGTGACTGCCGCCCCGTTTTTGTTTAGCAAGCTGCTATGCCAATTTACTATGCATGTTGTTACATATTCTGCTCTAATTTGACTGCCATTTTGCTTCAGCGAGACGATGATTGTTTATGGCAGGGCTGTAATGTGTTGTCAGCACAGGTTACTCGCTACTTGTTGGCAATGGCCTAACATCGCCTGAGACATAGTGTCACTGTGAAACGGTTTGACAATGTTGAGACTGTAGTTATGTTGAGCAGTAACAACTGTAGAGGTCAAGAAAGGGCATCTAAAAGGAACTGTGTTCATAGGGGAAAGATAGGGAGGGAATACTAAGTAGGACAGTAGCAAATGTCATCAAAGAGCTTCATTTTCATGCAATTTTCATAATTCGGTTTGTTTTCTGTGAACAGTGTTGATTCAGCTGCTGCTAGGGAGTTTAGAAACACATTTCTGAGTTAGAAATGACTTTTGTTGAACATGACTCTGCCTATCATTTTCTTCTCTGAACACTAGAAAGTTCTCAAGCCTGTTGTGGAATGCCCTAGATCCCTGTGCATGTGTAAGGCAAGGCATTCTTTGGGACACATTCACAAGGATTCATTTGTGGAATGTTTATCTGATGAGTATCAACTACCCTCACGGACCAGGCTATATAGCCCAAGTTGTATGAGGATGCTTTAGAAATGACATTTGTGTTCTTGGCTCTAAGAAATTCTTAGGACCTAGCCAAGCGTAAGAACAGTGGATTATGTGTGATAACAGTAAATAAAGTAAACTTTGAAAGTGATGAAAAATCCCTGTAGAGTTATTGGTTACTGGTTCTTTCCCACAAATCTGTGAAGTTGGCTCTCTGGTTTGGTGAGGCATACCCATAAGGAGACCCCAGTCCATATTTCCTTGTAGGAATGGTGCACCCCCAACAGTATTTATCAGTAGTTCCTCTACAGTTTGGGAGGGCTCATTTGTCTCATTTACTATGTGTTTCCCTGCAGGAACTCAAAATGCCCTGATTTCCTTTCCTCTGTAATGTTACAAGCATTTCAGAAGAATGTTAGAACTATTAGTCCTGGTATTTCCCAGGTGTGGGATTCTCTGAGTGGGCAGCAATGGTGATACATACATTCTGTCCACCATGGAGGGAACTGAAGAACTTAAACACTTGGTGTGCATCCTACAGTTGCCAAAGAGCTTTCCTTCTGGTACCAAATACCTTTCTTCCTAAATGTTTTGACCTCTAGGACCTCCCTAAACTGTTCTTTCATATTATGCACAAATCCAGAGCCTGGACCACAGTAGGCTTTGCGTTTTCTTCTTTTTATTGTTGTATAATTGATGTACATTTTATTACTTCCAGATATACGATGTAATGATTCAGTATTTGTATATATAAATGATCACCCCTATAAGTCTTGTTAACATCTGTCACCATCCGTATAGAGTTTTTCTTGTGGTGAATCTTCTTGTTTTCTCTTTAAAAAATACTTAAACTTTGGGGTGCCTGGGTGGCTTAGTCTGTTGAGTGTCCAACTTCAGCTCAGGTCATGATCTCCTGGTTTGTGAGTTTGAGCCCGGCGTCGGGCTCTGTGAGGACAGCTCAGAGCCTGGAGCCTGCTTTGGATTCTGTGTTTCCTGCTCTCTCTGCCCCTCCCCCGCTCACGCCCTGTCTCTCTCTCTCTGTCTCTCTCTGTCTCCCTCTCTCTCTCTAAAAAATAAATAAACATAAAAAATTTTAAAGATAAATAAAAAATACTTAAACTTGATCGCTGATGTGTTCCAGCTCATCCGAAAAGAGGAGTGTGGGGCACCTTGGTGGTTCAATTGGTTAAGCATACAACTCTAGATTTTGGCTCAGGTTATGATCTCATGGTTTGTGAGTTCAAGCCCCATATCAAGCTCTGCACTAACAATGTGGAGCCTACTTGGGATTTGCTCTCTCCCTCTCTCTGTTCCTTCCCTTCTTGCTTGCTCTCTCTAAAAATAAATAAATAAACTTTAAAAAAAAAAAAAAAAGAAAAGAAAAGATGACTGCAACTGAATTGATGATGAGTGAGTGGCATAGAGCATAGCTCATGATGGGGCCAGTGACCTGGTGTGCCCACTGAAGAGGGACAATGTGCATTCAGTCCTCACCACACTTGATTCCTTCTCCCCTTGGTAGTTTTGCCAGAATCTTTGCCTGTCCATGTTCATGCCAGATCCATAGTGTGTATGCCAGAGCCTTTGACAGAATAATGAGTCAAATCTGGTGCCAGTTACCCTAGCAGATGCCTTCTTGTTGTTGACCACTTCCTATCACGGATGAGCCGAGAAGAGTAGTGTCTGCTAAGAGTGTTTAGAGGACTTTTCTGTAAGTGCTAAGTGTTGGCATTACTTCAATTTGAATCAGATCATTTGGAGCTCTTCTTTTGCTTGGATCTTGCAAAGCTGTTGACTCATTTGTATCTTGGCCTCACGATATTGGGAAAAAGAAGTGCCAACTAGTTTGAGTCAAATCCAAATTAATATCTTTTAAGTGTGGATATGTGGAGAAGGAAGGGGTCCCAGGATCATAATTAAAATCCTGGTTAAAACTGTGAATCAAGACATTTGTCCTAATTTGGAATTTTCTTACAAAGTTTTTAAAAACTTTCTAGTAAAATTTTTTTGTATATTTACCCTACAACCCAGCAATTCCACTCCTAGGTATTTACCCAAGAGAAATGGAAACATATGCCTATATAAAGACTAGTACACTAGTGTTTGTAGTAGCCTTTTTCTTAGTGTGGCCAAAAACTGGAAACAAGCGTTATCCATTAATAAGTGGAAATTTTGGCATATCCAGATAATGGCTATTACTAAACACTGAAAAGAAACAAAAATCCTGACATGCACGACAACATAGGTGAATTTCAGAAGCATTGTGGTGAATGAAATAAAAGTCAGACACAAAAAAGTACTCTGTGATTCCACTTCTATGAAATTCTGAAACAAACGACTCTAGTAACAGAAGGTAGACCAGTTTACCTGGGATCACAGGTTGGGAGCTTTGGTTCCAGAGTGGCATGAGGGAACATGGGTGATGGAAATGTTCTGTCTCTTGATTGTGGGGATGGTTTCACAGGTGTGTTTGTGTGCGTATACTCATCGAAATGTACACCTCAAATGGCTACGTTTTGATTTTATGTGTGTTATACCTCAGTATCATTAAGTTGATTAAAAAATACATTTGTTCTCATCCCATTTCTGCTAAAAGAGTAGAGGTCAGAGAAAATAGTAGATGTTCCTTCTCTACAATCTCATATGTATATCCTGATTAAAGCATGTATGTCACCATATTGAAACCATTGATTTAAATATCAGTTCCTCCAATGGACTCAGCTGGATCAAAATTAATCGACCCAATAAAATTCTTGATCTCACTTACTCCCTACTGCTTTTATCATTGCTGGTATTTGACAGGTTTCAGCAGGTGAAATTTGGATTCAGAGAATACATTTTGAAAAGCTTAGTAGGAACTCAGAGTTCAGGAGTCAGGCGCAGCACTTTATTCATGGATGGCTATGATGGCCATTTTGTTTTCTAAATAATGTTTGACATGGTTCATTTCTTTATGTTGTCTATCTGACTGGTAATTTTTTTTCCTATTTCCATTTTGGTTTTCAGGTTATCTTCTAGTAAAAAACAATTTTATTTTCACATTATTAATTTTATATTAATGAAAGTACACAAATGAAAAATTAGGGTTTTTTTATATTAGTGAAAGTCGGCACAGTTAAAGCACATAGGATATACTATATTAATTAAAAATATTTCATTATATGATACGTTTAAAAAATGAATAATCCACACTCTTTGCAAAGCAAGCATTAGAATTCTGTGGTTAGTGTCTTATAATCAGTTTCTTATTTAACTTCTTTATGTGCTTAAACTTTTTTATATGTTTCATTAAAGATCTGATCTTAGTTGATATTGTGAAATTGAGTTTCTTTGCTCCATGTATTAACCTGGGTTTATGTCAAATTAAAGAAAAGGAAAGGTTTAAAACTTTCTTGAAGTGTAGCTATGTCTTCAGAAAGATACAGTATATAGAAACTGATTTTATGTGTATGTTTCGTGAAACAAGCAAAAAGAAAATTTTAACTGTCATATCTGAAATCTCTTTGTAAGATATAAGTTGCAAAAAACAAAAACAATTTTCAAATATTTTCATGTTACATGTTAAGATGATTCCATGTAGGCCCTTTCTTCATAACTGGTTACAGTAGAATTATAATATGAGTCCCTGCATTTATAATGAGGGCAATTCTAGGTTATCGGGGGTTGGATATGGGGTCTCTGGGCCCTACTATGATATATATATCTGTGGGCTATAGATTATAATCATAGATCATTTATGCTATTTATCAACTTTGAGATCTTCCATAGAAATTAACTTGATGGACATACATAAATTACATTAAATATTATTCGTTCAACTTCAGCCCTGTGTATTTGTGTAAAATGTTATCTCTTAGGAAATATGTGTAATAAAAACATAGGGATTTTAATATAACATATTGAACCATATACTCTTTTGTAATGACAGTCACCTAAATGGTTTGTTCATCACCTAGAGGTTAGCAACTAAGTATTTGAAACCAAATAAGTAACCCAGAGTTCTTCTTTTCCGATCTCTGTATGATATAGGGTCATCTGTTACAACATCCTTGGGTCAGTACAGTACATCTTATGTTAAGTTTTGTCTCTAATGAATATTTATATTACGTAAATGGGAAAATTGGTGGGTTCCCTTGGTAGAAACATAATATTGATATTTTTAAAGTAAACTTAAATAAGGTCAGAATTTTTATTCTCTAGAGAAAATTTCACGTCTGATTAAATAGTTTACATAAACTTAATCTTTTTCTGCTAGATGCATTATAATCTCAGATATTATTCATGTAGCTATTCCTCTGTGAACCATAAAATGTTCATTTCTTCAAAATGAATATGAAGCTCAAAGCATTAGTGGTCTTAAGAGCATAAAAACTTTATTGCTTTGTGCTTAACATTTTTCAGGTAACTTTGGAAAGCCGAAACAAATTTTGCATTTAGATTAATGGAAGATGTTTTCCATTTGAAGGAACTGGCAAGGGAGCAACAATAACGAAAATCCCCCAAGGTTAAAAATGTAGTGCTTTTGATTCTTACCAGGACTGTGTTAGCAGAACAATCATTTCTCAGCATGGAAAGGGATCATAATTGGTCTATACAGTGGCAGTACTGGAAACGAGTATGCTTCAGAGAAAGCTAATATGACTCTACTTAATAATTTCCTTCAAGAGCCTGAATTTGAATGTATATTCCACCCAGCTTGAGGCAAACAATTTGTTCCTATAAGTTCTAATGGAAGCTACCAGGGGGTCATGCAATTTGTTTTTGTCTTGAAGTTTACAAAACTGTGTAGAAAGAAGGACACATTTCACTTGCATTGTTCCACTAGTAATTTGATCCAGTTGGCAGTGCTGCTTTTTCTCTTCTCCCCAGCTCTATCATGTTGGAAGACTAGACGCGTTCATAAAATACTGTCGCAAAAAAAGTCTTCCTAGGGTGTTTTTTGCTCTTTGTGTTGGAACCTCTGGTCCGCCTGTGAATGTTTGCATTCTTTAGCAAACTCCTGGCCAAAATGGTTTGTGTCCATTTTGTTGTGGCGGTGGTGGTGGTTGTGGGTATTTCCTTTATGGCAATATTGTCTTTTCACTAAGATCACCTAGTTTTCCAAACTGTTTCTTTATACTGAAGGTTTGGACAGTGGGACTAATTGCAAAACGCCACTGCAGAAGGGAGGGGTCTGTGCGTGAGCATGGGAGCAGTGTGAGAGGACTTTGTCTTTCCCTTGAAGAATTGACAGTTTTAGGAGGGATGTGTTAGAGGACGAGGACACAGAGACAGACCAAGAATCAGACGGAATGACATGGTCTCTGCACTGCAAATATCAGAGGGATAAGGCAAAACCAGAATGTTTTTCTGGGGAGGCTGAGGGATAGTTAGACACTTGAGTTTCGGTTAAGTTTGATCCAGTACTTTTAAGAAGTGGCAATAGGTTGCAAGTTAAGTTGTCCCAATATTCGAGCAGCGTGTGGCCTCTGGAAGTCATGCCAGACCTTCAAGTTCAGGGCATTCCCCTTCCAGTTAACTCATGTTCCCCAAACATATCTTACTTCTTATGATTGATGGTTTTGTTTTTTAAGAATAGTGTTGATTGCCTGAATCTGAAGACAGTAGTGGCTTCCAGTCCTTATAGCTAAAACCTCAAGGATTGAAAATAATTTTATCATCAGCCTTACTGCTAATCTTTACAGCTGAAACAAAAAGAATGGGGAAACGAAGGGACGTGGCAGGTTTACAGGCAGCCACTGTTGCCAGACCGTGGTTGTGAAGGCGCTCACGTTGTAAATCCAGTCCCTACGTGAGAACAACTGTTTCTGGCTAGTGTCTTATAAATTAAGTACACACTGTCTTTTTTTTTTTTTAATACAGTAAACTCTAGTATATTTTCCTAAGTGATCATGTGCTTAAGAAGAATAAGTAAGATAGTGAGGAATTAGGGCTGGAATGGAAAAATAATCACTGAAGAAAATAAAACTGTTGCGTCTTTTCTTGAATCCCTTCTTCTCCTGAACTTTTTAGATCGGTTCTCCTAGAGAGCAGCTGAACGGATATTATTCTTTTTTATTATTCTCACTAGTCCTTTGCAACCTATAGTAGGGCTGCTGATGAGGAGAATGGGTAAGATGCGGGTGTCAGGGAGGCAGGGAGGGTTTGAAGGCAGGTGGCCCGGAAGCAGAAGCATTAATCCCTGAATGACTGGGCTGTTGAATATTGACTGTGACTGAAAGTGTTATCGTGGTTTTATTTAAGCCTGACAACTGCCAACCACTTGAAAATTATAATTTTTCTTACCTTAAATGTGATTCATTTAGGAAAAACTGCCATCAAAGGCCATTCAAATCTATTATGACAACTCTAACTTCTAAAGTAAGCAGAATAAATCCATTTCTTTCTCAGTAAGGTCCATGTCCAATAAGGCTGCTTTGTAAGTTGTCCAGTTTGTGGCTGCAGTTTGAATAGCTTCTTCTGGGCTGTGCACTGTACAACCTGCACAATCCTATGTGGCCACCTAGCAGTTTCATTCCTAGCTGTATCCCCAGGAGAACTGAAACCTATATTCCTATAAAAACTTGCACAGAATGGTCATGAAACATTATTTATAACAGCCAAAGAGCAGAGACAACCCAAATGTCCATCACCTTATAAATGTATAAACACAACGTGGTATATCAAAATAAGTCACTAGATGAATGGGAAAGCAAAATGTAGAATATTACCTAGCCACAAAAAGGAATGAAATACTGAACCTTGAAAACATTATGGTGAGTGAAAGAAGCCAGACACAAAAGGGCACGTACTGTGTGACTTCATTTATAGGAGCTGTTCAGAATGGGTAAATCCATAAAGACAGAAAATAGATTCATGGTTGCCAGTGGCTGTGGGGAGAAGGGAGTTAGGAGTGACTGCTTATTGGGTACAGGTTTCTTTTGGGCATGATGAAAATGTTCTGGAATTAGATAGTGGTGATATTTGCACAACCTTAGAATATACTAAAACCCAGTGAAGTATACAGTTTGAAATGGTTACGATGAATAATTTTATGTTATATGAATTTGATTTCAATTAAAAGTTCGTATAAGAAGACATAAAATTAAAAAACATGAATCCAGTGGAGGTTGACCCTAAATGACTATGTGGGAACTTTTTGTGTTTTAAAAAAGTCTGCGTGAAGCAGCACTGAAATCGGTGCCATTGTCTGAATTTCAGAAGTAACAAAGGAGAGCTCTCCAAATGTGAATTTATCATAAATAACCTTTGGTAGTGTTTTATTTCCTTTGGTTTCACAGGAGCCTGAGATGCGAAAACACATCAGCACTTCCATGTCAAATTACTTGCTTCAGGACACAGCCCATTTGCCATTTTGCAGATGGCCTGCCTGTCTCAAAACGGGCACGTTTCGTCATACCAACTCTGATTTCTATTGTTGGCGACACGTTAATAACCGAACTACTTTTCTTCTGTGCAGATAAGCTGCTTCGGTGATAATATTTGCAAATCAAATTGTATCTTCTTTTTGTGCTATATTGTCCTCAAAATCTTCTGATTGGTTTGGTTACACACATTCCTATATCAGCCTCTCTGTCCTCTTTTAGTTTAAATATCTGTGTTCTGTAGCAAATTGCATTATGAAACCCTCTCACACTTACTGCTGTTCAGTGCATAGAAATGGCATTTGCTCATTACCAGTCAAAGATAAACTCCAAATGCTGTGATTTTTTTCCCCCTGAAATATGGAATAACATATTCAAAAATCTTTTCTCTGTTGCGTTATTTCTCTGAGCTGTTCTTTGTGAATGCTGACACCAGACGCAGTCTGCACGGACATTAGTCCCAGGGACATCTTGTCTTCTCCCTTGGATGGGGGAGATTACAGGAAGCGATGCTGACTCTTGTGGGGAGATTCACAAGGTGCTGACGTGATAATAGGACATGAATGGGCTCTGGAATGCCTTTTTCCTCGAGCTGGGTTGAGAGAGGGACAGAGGCAGCCGGCTCCACGGCCTGAATTTCGTTAGCTGGGTGACAATGAGAGAGATAAGTAGATGTGACAGTTATGAATGATCCTCTGTCATGCACTTGCGCGTTCAGACTCAGATACACTGACACTGCTGTCAAACACCAGCTCTGGAGAGCTGAGACCCCCGGTGAACCTTCTAATGTGGTCAATGGGAGTCTTAATTCTTCATTAACTGGAAAAAGGAGATTTGGCCATGTAATTTTCTCCTTGCTGCCTGTTTTAAAGATTCCAATAACCCAGCATTTACAGTTGACTAGGCAGGGATTGCTTTTCCCCCCCCTACACTTGCAACATGCAGACTGTGAAATCTGAGGAAACGCCGCTTAAACCCAGACTTATTGCCTTGGTTATCTTTAATGACTTTGAAATGTATTGGCCTCATTATGGAACAGTGCAGTTATCAATTCCTCTAATTAGGTGATGTGCTCCCATAAGAAATTTAACATTAAAGCACAAAACTGAACTAGTTAGAGGCATCCAGTGCTGGCAGCCATGGTATCAGTGGTAAATTTAAGATACTGTTTTGTTGTTGTTGTTGTTGTTGTTGTTGTTGTTGTTGTTGTTGTTTAATCAACTCTTTTACACCCTAGCCCTGACTTCTCCTTGATGACTAGAGCGTGGGGTATGTTTTCTTCTTCCTTAAAGGTCTGATCCTTATACAGCACCTCTAGCACCTTTTATGACATCTGAGTGTTTCTTGATAGTAAATTGTGTTCTTGTCTTGCACTAAATTGACCAGGAGTCTAGGGAAGAGAGGAGGTGAAGAGTTTATATTTAAAAGCTCTAAGTATATAAACATCTCCATGTCTCAGGATTTATCTCATGGCTTGTTACTCTTTCTAATAGAGTTACAATAGCTTGTTGGTTTTTCTTCTATAATCCCAGTAAACTTTCTTTCCATAAGTAGCTTAGCACAGACTTTTTTTTTTTTTTTTTTTTAAGTTAGAGACCATCATTTGTTGATTAAATAGTGGTGCTGTTTCAATCATGCATGTTTCAATTGCATTTCTAGAGAAGGGAGATGAGGTTTCTGGGTTTAGGCTGCAGTGAGGGAACATTAGCTTTCTTATCTCTTCACCTCAATCATCCATCTGAAAAACAGCAACAACAAAACAATAATTGTAGCTTCCTCTTTGGGGAAACTATGTAGTTTAATTAGTGTTTTCTAATAACTTGCCAATCTTTAGAGAAAAGTTACAATAGAAGTATAGGAAATCACCTTTGGGGTTAGTTTATCATCATTACTGTTACTACTATCATCATTATTACTACACGGGACTAGTTATTCTTTTAAATTGGCTACTGGAAGATATGTTTCAGATCTCATGGAGTGAAATTTACATTTCCCGTGACTGTGCTCAAGTAAGAAAGGTATACTGAATATACACATATGGGCAGTGATTTCTTTAAAATACCTGGCCCTGTAAATTGTAGGAGTGTTCACTTTGTCACCTGCAAGGAGATTCACTCCCAATTAGGAAATGTCAGAAAGCAGACTTTAATCATCTCGTCCCAAGTGGTTACCGAGGAAGACTTCCCGTGCACGTACATATGAGTGCAAGTCTGCCGAAGCTGTTTTTCAATAATACTGTATCATTCTGAGCCGATTTTAGTCTTTAACCCAGATTTGCTTTGAGCCTCTGCAGTCTCTTGGCTACTAGCTACCTGACTACTAACAGCAGCGATAACCAGACCCTGCCTGATGTGTGGGTTTTTACAAAGCGTCTTCTTCTCACGGCAGGTGGGGCCTTCTTGGGACTCCACTGCTCACCTAGGCTCAAAGAACAGTCCTACCCTTTGCCATGGCACCTTTCTGGTCTGCTCCTTCCCAGGTGCTTTTGTTCAGAGCCTCCTTTTCAGGAAGTGGGCCCCTGCTCATGCCACAGGTGGGTGGCAGAAGGACCCACCGGCTCCTAAAAGAATTCTTTGAGGGAGCTCGAAGCTTAACTGCCTAGGATTGAAATCCTAGTTCTGTCACCTGCTGTCTGAATGACCTTAAACAAGTTACCTAACTTCTCTGTGCCTCGGTTTCTTGTCTATAAAATAGAGACGATAATAGAGCCTATGTCATCAAGGTTCTCAGAGATGAAAGGTGTAAACACACGTGAAGCTGTTAGAGCAGCGCCGTCATATAGTAAGCATTAGTAAATGTTCCTTGCTACTGCTTTTGCTTCTGCTATGTTGCCATCTTACCACCTCGTCCCTCTCATAACCTGTTAAAATAAACCAGACCCTTTTACTCTTGAGGGACCCAGTATTAGCATCTGAGCCCTACGACTTGCTATTTCCTTTTTTAACTACCACACACTGATGTGTGAAATTGTAAATCAAAACAGAATTGATCACCATGATAAATAACAGATCCCTGAATATATCAGCATACTCTTTCTCTCCTTTATCCCCTCTCTCCTAACCATCCTTCCTAGTCTTGTGAAGTACCTTCTGTAAAATTAGCCATTTTTAATGAATTTAACAAATGTGATTACACATCTACATGTTTTCTTCCTTGGGTTGATGCTGGGGATAGAACGATGAATAAGGCAGGCCCCTGATCTCAGGTAGAAAAAAAAAATTTTTTTTTTGACTCCTTCGCAGAGAGTATGGTGCTGGAGTTGGATTTTGAAGGATGAATAGGAGTTTACCAGAAGAGGACACCTAAGAAGAATATTCAAGGCAGAGGCAACAGCATATGCAAAAGGTGGTATGGCAGTATATGCCAGTCCTGAAATGTACAAGTTGAGCATTTAGGAGTGTGACGTTCACGTATCAGCAGGGTCAAGAGTGGCCAGAGATGTGGTGGGCTGGAGTGAATATCCTTGTATACCAGGCTAAGGAGTTTGGACCTAATTCTGTGGGCAGCCGGGAGCCCTTGAAAGATTTACAGAATGGAAGTGCTCTGATCTGATTTGCCAGCTCGTTCCAATGGCTCTGAGGAAGGACAGCCTGGAGAGGGGTTCAAGACTGGAACCAGGGGATGTGTCAAGTAGTGTTTCAAGTGCTGCTCCTCCCTCCCTTGCTTCTCCTATTGCTAAAGAGAGTGGAGTGGAATGATGTGTGCTTCTGAGAGACGGGTGTTTATCCCGACTTCCCAGCAGTCCCTTGAGTATGTCAAGAGGGTGCATGGAGGGAAGACACATAATCCTCACCCTGCCCTCTTCCCACCTTAATCTTTTAAAAGAGACAGGAGCAAAGCTCCTATCACATTGGACTTGACTGAAGACAGAAGTCCTTGAGCATCCTTCCCCTAAGTGCTGGCCAGGCTGGTGCTTGCAGAGGAGAGGAGATTAGAATAACACCCTCACTCCTCGGTGAGAGGGCAGGCAGACCCTTACACTGGATGGTTCCATTCCGGAGCCTCTCCTGACAAGTGCTGCCAGCAACCAGTGTCCTTGGCTTCTCTTTTGCATCGCTTACCCTGTAGTAGTTAAGCATTCAGGGCATTCTGTGTCTTTCTTTCTTTCCCCTCAGTTGCTTCGAGAAGAGGAGAATTTGCTTTAAAAAAAAATGTGTCAAGAAAGCTGTATGAAATGGCATTTAAAAAAAGAAAATCCCACACTTTCTTCCTCAGAATGCTTCTCCCCAGTTGCCATGGTCCCTCTTTGTCTCTCCCAGAGCCTTGCAAATTATTATTTATGTATATTATTGTAATTATTTCTAGAAAATCAATAGAATTGCTTGTCCTTATCGGCATTGATACCTTTTCTGCCTCTTCCTTCTCATCCTCTCTTCAGCTCTCGCAAATTGTCATTTCTGAGGGTATTATTATTGTAATTACTTTAAGGAAATTGACAAAAATACCATGACAATTTCATGCCTCGGAATTATTACACAGGTTTCAAAAGAGAGAGAGAGAGAGAGAGAGAGATTACGCTACATCAGTACTGTATTTGTTATTCCTAAATGATTATTCCAGAAATACTAATCAAAAATGTCTCCCTCCAGAATGGCACTGTGGCTTTAATATCAGCTGCTGTTTCTTTGAATGGGGTTGCCCAATCTTTCATCAAAGAAACACATCACCCATATCCCTGTCTTTAAAAACAGCAATTATGTGTAAATGCCTCCTGATTTATTTGAGCCAGGGCCACTGGCCAGTATGAGTCACCACAATTTATTGCTAACCGTCACTTTTACATGATAGGTCTGTAACAAATATCTGCCGCATATTGTTAAATTAATCTTCCATTTAAAATTAATGGAGTTAGACTCCCCAGGTTCAATGTAATTTCGTGTTCACGGGCAGGGAGGGATGTGTGCTGCATACGAAATGAGACAAGGCCCAACGCCCTAATCTTTCATCACCTTGAACCTGGAGACTAGGACGCGTCTCAGCACCAACTAATGAGATTGAGCCCACGTCTCTCCTGAGGATGCCGGCTCAAAGAGGCTTTTCTGCTCAGAAATAGCAGGCTCCGTCTTATTTTAATAATTCCTCAGATATGACAAGTCTGATGTTATGTATGAAAGAGCCAGGCTTGAAAAAGAGATAAAATGAATTTTATATCATTACTTCAAAACCAAAGCCAAGAGAAGTGTGTTGCAGTTAAATTCGGGGGAAAAAAAAAATGGCAGGAAGCATTTTAGTCATGAAATGTAGTGCCTGTAAACCAGGAGCCATCCTTTCATTTATTTTAATGCACAATCACCTTAGATTTCTCTTCTATAATTCTGGAACCTTTGCACGCATTAATCAAAATAATGTGGATGAAAGTGGGAGCTTGTTTAATAAACACTTGGATGAAAATATCAGAGGGAAGATGTAATTCCTGATGGGATATGTCATATGGCGCCTCTGAAGACCCATCACTTCTTTTCATTGGCATCTTTTGAAAAATGCGGTTTTTTTCTTATATGTACCACTCACCTACCATGTAGTCTTTTAAAATTTAAAAATGACTAAACCAAATTACAGAGTGGTAGGGGGTTCTCTGGTTTTCATTCCTTAATCGTTTTTACAAACTCGGGGGCCTTCTTTGCATCCATGGGGAAGCAGGCCTGACAGCACATTGCCAGCTTTCGGTCAGGGGCAGCAGTCCTGGCAAATGCTTGCTGCATCAGTTCTTGGAGAGGATTGAACTGCAGGAGCAAGGGGACCCTTTTCCCAGGTAAAGAGAGCCTTTCTAAACAGACAGGAAGTTGTAATGGGCGGGAAAGGCGCCAGATGAGGTACACGTCCTGGTTTTCTCTCATTCTGAGTTTGACTCTAATTCCTAGTTACTTCTGAGTGTCTCTGAAGGGAATTCTAAGTATTTACACTTCAGGTCTCATGTATAATGCAACATACGAATGAGTTTAAAATTCTCGTGATTGGTTCTAGTTTGGGTTCAAAAGTAAAACTTTGGTCCAAAGGATTGGCATAGATGATGATGGTGATGATATTACTACCATTATCATTTTACTTACGATTACATTCTGTAGCTTAGAACTCCAGTATCTCATAAACTTTGTATGTTTGCTTGAACACAGAGTCAGGGGAATGAAGACTCAAGTACAAGGAGATCAAGTCCAGTCGCTACTGACTTAGCGGCACAGGGCAGGTTTTAACATTCCATCATTTTGGTGTAGGCTATTTGGTAAGGGAAATTTTTAAAAATGTTATTCCATGTTTCTACCTGAAGTTTTAGAAAATGTTAGGGGGATCTTAGAACCAGGTAAATGGGTTAAATGATTAAATTACTTTATAGGTTGGAGAATGAAGAAATGAATAATAGTAGGGGCACCTGTCCCCATGAAACTGAATTGCCGTGCTTCTTTTTTTTTTTTTTTCAACGTTTATTTATTTTTGGGACAGAGAGACAGAGCATGAACGGGGGAGGGGCAGAGAGAGAGGGAGACCCAGAATCGGAAACAGGCTCCAGGCTCTGAGCCATCAGCCCAGAGCCCGACGCGGGGCTCGAACTCACGGACCGCGAGATCGTGACCTGGCTGAAGTCGGACGCTTGACTGACTGCGCCACCCAGGCGCCCCTTGCCGTGCTTCTTAATAGCCTCTCTTTGGATGTCTTTAGGCTGTTGCATTTTCTACAGCAGGTGCATGGGCGGTGCGTGGGGAGCCCCAAATAATGGCTCCCGTTTTCATTCTGCCACTCAAGGCTTCTCTGTCTTAAGATCTCCACATTTTCTCCTGCCCTCTTTTCTTATACCCTCAGCTTCTTTATTCTCTGTTCCTTTCTTCTTTCCTCCTTTCCCTTAAAAGGGCTTCCCATTCTGTGCTTCAGAGGCTTCATCTATTTGAGTTTGCCCTTTTTGTTGTGGGGACAGAGGGCAGGTTGATAATGCTTGGGCTCCAGGTCAGTGGTGGGTTTATAACTCTGTGTTTTACAATCAGAACGTTAGAGAGGTAAGGGACTTCTGATCTAACCCATGTCCCATTTTATACGTTTGCCTTGAAAGGCTGAAGAGGTTAAGTCTCCTAGAGACCATAAATATATCTTTTTGGAAAACAGCGTGGTAGTTCCTCAAAAAAACTAAATACAGAATTACCATATGATCCAGCAAGTTTACTTCTGGGTGTATACTCAAAAGAATTGGAATCAGGGACTCAAAATGCTCATTCACCCTTCTTCATAGCAGCATTATGCGCAGTACTCCAAAGGTGGGAGCAAGCCATATGTCCGTCTGCAGGTAAATGGATACACAAAGTGTAGGATGTCTGTGTAACAGAATATTATCCAGCCTTATAAAGGAAGAGTATTCTGATACCTGCCACCACATGGGTGATGAAGACCTTGTGCTAAGTGAAATAAGTCAGAAACAAAAGGACAAATGTGTGATTCCACTTATGTGAGATACTTAGAGTAGTAAAATTCAGAGACAAAGTTGCCAGGGGTAAGGGGCGGTGGGGGGAGTGGGGGGTGTGGGCAGAGGGTGTTATTGTTTAATGGGTACAGAGTTTCACTTTGCAATGACAAAAACATTCTGTAAAAAATTTAATGCTGCTGACTATACACTTAAAAATAGTTAAAATGGTAGATTTTATGTATATTCTACCACAGTAAACATACACACATTCTCCTTTTTATCTGAGAACATAAATTTTGAGCAATTACGGGGGATCTGTCTAGAATCTGCCCCAATCTCTGCAGCTAACATTTGGACCTTCCCTTAAGTCAGTTTCAGACTTGTTGATGTTTGAAATGTTCCGCCTTTCACTTTCTCCCTTCACTTTCCTTTTTCCTAACATTTGAGTACTTGCTTCTGTGATCGTCACTGGAGATGCAAATAGCTCAGAGCCTAAGGAATTTTATATGAAATACATTTTTCATTTTTTAAATATTTTTATTTATTTTTGAGAGAGCGAGAGAGAGAGCACAAGTGGGGGAGGACCAGAGACAGAGGGAGACACAGAATCTGAAGCAGGCTCCAGGCTCCGAGCTGTCGGCACAGAGCCCAACACGGGGCTCGAACTCATGGAGCATGAGATCATGACCTGAGCCAAAGTCGGACGCTTAACCGACAGAGCCACCCAGGCGGCCCTGAAATGTCTTTAAAGAATATGCATGTATAGCATTCAGAAGAATTCCCAGAAAATATTAGTTGTGAGAGAAACAAAATAAGACCATTCCATATTTGCACAAATGCATCAGATGGCTGTGATCCCACTTAAGGAGTTCTTGAGTTTTCTCTCTAACATGAGTTTTGTGACCATTTCATCCTAATTCATAAATGTCTCCTGACTAAACAACTTCCAGGATGTAGGAATCTGTTTTGTAGGTTAAATAAGGAAACCCTGCAAGTGATCATAACAAAAGTTAGAGCATTGTAAGTGGCATAAAAGGTTAATAATGGGCTTGAATTTAAAAAAAAAAAAAGAAAAAGAGAAAAGTTTATCAGATTGAGGAAGAAACTTGGGCAGTTGGCCTTTAAAAGATAGTTAAGACTGCATCAGATGAAGATGTGGAAAAAGGACGTGAAATGGGCAGCAGAGTGTTCTTGGAATAGTGAGCAGTTGTTTGTGGTGTGAAATAGACTTGGGTTTGTCAGTGGGATTGAGGCTGGAGGGGTGGGTTGTTGGGGTCAGTGGTTTAGAGCGGTGAGGGCCATGTTGAGTTCAGGTATGACTTACACAGAGAGTGAGGGCCCTGAGGATGGGTCCTCCCAGTGGTCAACTGGTCTCGCCAGACCCAGCAGAGCAAAGCTGGAGTTGTAACCTGGAAGACTGCCTCCAGAGAGGCATGGATCGAAGCTCTTGGATGAGACAGATTGTGCAGGTAGAGTAGGATAGAGTCTCTTGAGTGTTTCTTCTGCAGTGGGAGGAAGGGGATGGTGTGGAGAACACACTTCCAGAGAGGTGAGAGAAGAGTAAATAAGAATGAGGAGCAGGGAGCGCTTCCAGACTTCCAGTTATGGAATGAGCAGTCACGGGGATGAGAGGTACCGCGTAGGGGTTACAGCCAGTGTTTTGTAATGGCCTGGAATGGTGACAGGGGGCCGTTGCACTTGTGGTGAGTACAGCATGACATATAGGAAGTATTGACTCACCGTGCTCTACACCTGGAAGTGACGTAATAGTGCGTGTTAACTATATTTCAATAGTAGTAATAATAATAAAATGGTAGATAGAGGAGGGACTTTCCAGAGAAATCTGATTAGGGAGTGGTCAGGGTGGTAAATGCTACAGAAGAGTCTTTAAGGAGGATTAGAAATGAGAAATTAGATTGGATCTCAACTCCTTGTAACACAGAACTGCACTCGGACATGTGGCATCGAAGTATGAAAACATTCTCAGGGGCCCTGCGCCCCCCTGCCCTGTCACGGTTGCCTTATGGACCAAGGCATGCAAGCGAGCGTGCTTTACCGAAGATAGTACTAGAAGGGGAGCTTTTAGTTTGAGGGAGAGATCAACAGATCCATCCATGTTTTCCCTTAAAAGGGAGAAAAAGGTCTTTGCGAGACAAGAGTCTAGACTTCTATCGTTCTGTTGCAGGTCAGAGCCCAGACTATGTACGTGATGGAGTGCAATGTCAGCAACACGGCGAGGAGTCTTGTTAGAAACCTAAATATCTGTTAAAAAGAACAACGCCTGGTATCAAGCTAAAAATATGTTATTCTTTGGTGCCATCCCCTCTCCGCTTCTTTGCTGTGGTAGCTGAGCCCTTGCTGTCAGGCTCACGGCTCCTGTTCAGTGAGCACCAGAGCCACCAGGCCCTCCAGGCCCGTGGAGTTCCTGGCATGGGAGTCATGGTTCCAGGGGGTGGGTGCACCTGATTAGACGGCCTTGCCAAGCTCTGCCAGCTTCAGGAACCCCTGGGAAGGGAGCACAGGCCTCCAGCTTCCCGTCCACCCTGGTGTTCGTCTTCATTTGTTCCCCATGGCACGACACAGTCACGTCCTCTGGGACATCTGGGACGTGTGCTTTGTATCTTCTAGGTGAGCATGTTTTATTTATTTTTTTTAATATGAAATTTATTGTCGGATTGGTTTCCATACAATACCCAGTTAGGTGAGCATGTTTGAAACGTGTCCTCCTCAGGTTTTCTCCTATTTCCTTCCTCTACCTAATTTTTGTTTTTCCAGACACAGTGATAAGCTTTAAAGGAGTAAGACCTGTGTTTTATAGTTAGTGTTCAATAAATATATTTTGATGCGTCCTTTTTGTGAACACATTTTGGAGCTGCAGAAGAAGTTACTTGAGTACTAGGTCTCCTGATAAAAATTCCTCAGCAAGAGCCACACTCACTCCTTAATGGATCATGTGGATATAATGCACACAACATACATTATTTTCAGTTGTACATGATTTTTTTAATTTATTTTTTTAGTAATCTCTACACCCAACATGGGCTCAAGCTCACTACCCTGAGATCAAGAGTCCCATGCTTTTCTGACTGAGCCAGCCAGGTGCCCAAACACAATTTGATGAATTAAAATGGATTATAAGAATAGTAAAATATAGGGGTGGCTGGGTGCCTCAGTCAGTTAAACGTCTGACTTCGGCTCAGGTCATGATCTCACAGCTCTTGAGTTCGAGCCCCGTGTCGGGCTCTGTGCTGACAACTCCGAGCCTGGAACCTGCTTCAGACTCTCTCTCTCTCTCTTTCTCTCTCTCTCTCTCTCTCTCTCTCTCTCTCTCTCTCTCTCTCAAAATAAATAAACATTAAAACATTTTAGAAATACTGGGCTTTAGGAGAAGTTGCAGCTGATCGTGGGCACGAACCACTCCTCATTAACACAATACATCTGAACTTACCATTGGGTAGGAGGTAGATCTGTGCACATTACTGACATTTGTGGGCACTTTTCCCCCTGTTACCTTTAAGCAAGAATCCAAGATTGTTATATTCTACATTAAACCAACTTGATCTAACCAAGCACAGCAGAGTAACCCTAACCTCTCAGTGTGAATGTTTGTACATTATAGTAGTGGTGTGTATCTTCACATACACAAATGCAGAAAACATTTTTTAAAATGCTTATTTATTTTTGAGAGAGAGAGAGAGAGAGACAGAATGAGAGCAGAGGAGGGGCAGAGAGAGAGGGAGACACAGACTCTGAAGCAGGCTCTAGGCTCCGAGCTGTCAGCACAGAGCCCGATGCGGGGCTCAAACCCATGAACCAAGAGATCATGACCTGAACTGAAGTCAGATGCTTAACCGACTGAGCCACCAGGCGCCCCTAGAAAACATTTTTTTAAATAAAGATTCATTTTAGGGGCACCTGGGTGGCTCAGTTAGTTGAGCGTCTGACTTCAGCTCAGGTCATGATCTCGTGGTCTGTGAGTTCGAGCCCCGAATCGGGCTCTGTGCTGACAGCTCAGAGCCTGGAACCTGTTTCGGATTCTGTGTCTCCCTCTCTCTCTGACCCTCCCCTGTTCATGCTCTGTCTCTCTCTATCAAAAATAAATTAAAAAAACATTAAAAAAATTTTTAAATAAAGATTCATTTTAAGATGCATTGAGGTTTAAATACCAGCTGTACCTATTTATGTTTATAATTTAATTTGAAGGTAAGATTATCATTAAAGGAAACTTCAGGAATTCCCTACTAAGTCCTGAAAATCATCCCAGAGGTGTATTATTATCATTGTTGTCATTGTTTGAGAAGTTTATGGACTCCTCTGATTATTTATCAGTTAGACAAAAGGAGAATGTGAACCTGTCAACAAAGTCACCTCTTCTACATTTCTGCCCCATGCTGATAAGTAATCAGGTTCCTCTTTGGAAGGAAGCTGCTTAAAGTGCTCTGGCCTCCAGCAGTTCTGGTGAAGTCTGTCAAAACTCCAGTTGATTTCATTGGAACTTGCTTTATTTCTGTCTTCTCGAATTATATTTACAATAAAGCCTTTTTTTTCCTTTTTTTGGATATTAGGATTTTGCACACTTTTAGGTCGGTCTCTTCCTCCTGTCCTCCTGCCTCTCTAATAAGTCCCAAAGATCAAATTGAGACCATGAGATTCTGAAATCGGAAAGTTTCTGCCTTTTGCAGCTTATTTGATGGGAATAAAAATGACTGATGGCTTTCTCTCCTGGACCCTTTTGTTCGATTCAACTATGATTATGGAGCCTATTAGCTGGACTTACAGCCTATTTAAGAGCAGTGCTTACCAGTAATGGGGGCCAAATGATTTTGGAAAGTTCAGATGTACTGGACTCCCTGCAGAAATGAATTCAGCACTGAACATATTGATGCAGAACCTGAACGCGGCTGCTCCGGTGGGACCAAGAGAATTGTGAGCTCTGCAAGAAATGAGTGGGTAGTGGAATTAAAGATCAGATAGATGTTCAGCTCAAGGGCAGTCTCAACTCTGAAGTTCATCACGGCAATTTAATCAGGCTCAAATGAGTGTTGCCCAGAAAAGAATCAGCCTTACGTGTGACAGGAAATAGAGTTTATTTAAAAGAGTCCTTGTTTCTGGTAATTCTGCGTGGTGAGGCTTCCCAGGAATACACTAAGACGAAGGAGCTGCTTACGTTTTGACAGGTGACGGACGGCGCTTTGCTCTGTCTTGGTTCCGAAAGTGGAATCTGGAGAAGATTTATAGGAGTTGCGGTCCTGTCCAGAGGGACATTGCTGTCCCTGAAGTTCCAGCTTGAACCGAGTCCGCAGACTGAGCGGCCACCTTTGGCTGGAGTCATCTGTTGCCACCTCCCGTTGTAAAATTATTTTTACGTAAAACGCTTGTGCGTCTTCAGTGAGAGCCGTGTGGCACAGCAGCAAAGAATGTGAGCTATTTCCCGCCGCCCCCCATGAGCTGTGTGACCTTGAGCAGGTTACCTTCAACCGTCAGACCCATCAATTCTTTACCTACAAAATGAGAATGATAATTTGCAACTTCACAGGATTACGGTGAGAAGAAAATTAAACAAAGTAGTATATATTAAGTGGCTTCTCACAGGCTCTACATATAGTAAGTGCTCAATAAATGGTAGTTACTTGAGGCTTTAGGACTCTCATCATCTCATCCCTCCCTCATTTGCCCCCTTATGTACTCCCTTCATGAGCAAGAATGCTCTCTGTTTTAGGAATAAGTGAGAGGAAAACCTTTTAGAGGATCTGTGGATTCAGAAATGGAGGAAGAGAATAGACTATAAACATGTGGAGGTTTGGACCTGGATTGTCAAGATCCCAGACAAAGACAGCCTACACCAGTCTCTTCCACACACCGCCCCCGACACCACGGGGTGTATTAGACTGACACATTATTAGCCCAGGAAGCATTTTGAGAGGCAAGTTATGATTGTATGGCCATGATGAGAATCTATTAGTCTTTCTTTGATGTTCCTCACCAGTTCTTAAGTTCACTAAATGACATACGGGTATTTTGTCCGATCAAATTTGAAAAGAATACGATACGTCTACTAGGAGTTTACTTCTTTTCCCCTTTAGGGATCTGTCAGAATGTGTCTGTTGTCTGTAGAGTCATATCTGTATCCTTATCCTTATATCTGTATCTGTTCATCTGTCTCCATGCGTGTGTGGGGAGGGAATGAATGAGTGAATGAATGAAGGAGCACGGGAACTGAAAAACACGCTCGCTGCTTGATTGATGTCTGGGTGAGCACCAGTAATTCCTAAAATTCAGATCACTCGAGCCAAAGCTGGATTGGAGAGGGCTGCCAAGATCCTCCTTCTGCCGTAATTTATCCCTTGGGACCCTATAGGGATGTGTCTGAGCCTGCAGTCCACTCGCAGAGCGGCCTGACCCGTGCTGTACCTGCAGTATAGAGAGAAAGCCATCCGGAGAAAGGATCGCTTGCAGTCTTGCCAGTACAGGGATCCCAGCTACTCCGTCGCATGGCCCAGGGAAGGCCCCTCGTTCTGACCATCTCACGGCAAAGAGTGAAAAAGACGGCGAGTGTTGGAGGAAGTTGTTCCTCTGGAGTTAAGGTGAGAGCCTGAAGAGGGAGGAGCACAGAAGACGTTCCACAGAACAGACAGCAGCCGGCAGCTTGAAAACCTGCAAGATTTGAGCAACAGGGTAATTGTGAAGACCTGGCTCTCACGTTTGTTAACATCCAGAGAACAAAAATGCTGTGATCTATTTCATGTGTTAAAATCTGCTGCGCCTTTTCTGTCACAGTTACCAAATGTGGGTAATTTGGATTCAACGAGTATCCGTTCGGTGCTTTGAAGATTCAGAGTAATGAATCACAGCTACACACCATATTAATAAGCAAATGATGTATGTTCAGTCTTTAAAGACCATTGTTGTGATGCACAATTGGTGCAGAGGAAAGATTGAAAAGACCGTGTAACTTAAGCTGTGGGTTTCGCTGAGGAAGCCAGCGCTACTACTGTGCATTCTGTTGACTGCTCTCTCCCACCCAAATAACAACAAAAAACAGAGCAAACAACGTAGGTCCATCAAAGAGCATGATAGTACAAATTGTTGGGATTGCAGATATGTAGACAGAAAATGAAGTTAAGGTGAAATGTTTAATGTTTATTTTGAGTTCTTGGAACAGTGTTCATTGCTGACTCTGTGTACATATGTATGTGTGGGGTGGGGGGATTAATTGGGGGTACCTGTGGCCCCTTGTGGGGCTTGCCTTGTTTCAAAGTGTGGGCCGCAGTAGTGGCTCAGCCGTTTAGGCATCTGACTTCGGCTCAGGTCATGATCTCAGAGCTAGGCTCCTGAGTTCGAGCCCCGCGTCGGGCTCTGTGCTGACAGCTCAGAGCCTGGAGCCTGCTGCGGATTCGGTGTCTCCCTCTCTCTCTCTGCCCCTCCCCTGCTCACACTTTGTCTCTCTCTCTCTCTCTCTCTTTCTCTCTCTCTCAAATTAAATAAATAAATAAACAAACATTAAAAAAAATTTTTTTTTGAGTGGGCCCCAGTAGAAAAAGAATATTGTAGAATCACAGAATTTTAGACCCAAGGAAAGAAAACTTGGGAGTCACCTGGTGTCACAAAACGTGTCTAATTTCCTCTCAGATTTCAGACTGACTGGGTGTTTGTGAATTCTGTGAAGAAGTGGCAGCAGTAAATATTATGCTGGGACCACAGAAAGAAGGCTGCCGCACTTGTCATATTTAGTTGATAGAAGTAATGAACCATAATGAGCAGGGGGTTTGTGGAAGAGAAGGAGCAGAGGATGAAAAAGATAAAATAGGGAGAATTGCCTCCTCCTCAAGAAATGCCTCTCTTCTGACGTGTATCAGCTTTCAATATCCCCACAGATATTTTACAGGAATTGCTACCTCTTTAAACATTTATGCTATTAAAAAATCAGGCCAATTGTTGACATAAACCTAACATAGCAGCTGCTATATAGACAGAATATGAATTTTTTATGCTGTTGATGAGAAGTTTATGTCCTTTATGTGCTATAGTAAGGGTACAAGATGGATTTTGAATCCTGAAAAAGCTACCATTGGCACCATTCAGAGTATTAGCTGTGCTTTGAGTCAAAATACGAAGATGGCTGTATTTTCGGTGTGTGTGTTTCTGTGCAAACTGGCTTATCTGTGGGTGGGGTGGGAGAAATCGCTGTACCTGGGGAAAATAGTAATGGTTTTCTTTTGTTTCTGTTTTGTTTTGTGAAAGGAAGGATTGATAGCATTTAATATTTGATTTATCTGCCCTTCCCTTCACCGTCAAAAGAATTAACCGTTGTGGTGACAAAACCATATTTCATCTAATTGGAGGTGCCATCAGCAGCAAGATGCAACATTATTTCATGTACCACTAAGAATACGCACTAACAATTAAGCTGACACGCCATTGATTTTCAGGTGCATTTCAATTTCAGAGATGTTGAAATGTGTAAGAACGGGTCTCTTGGAATTGATGAAATGGCGTATGTAATTCTGTGTGGTTCATGTCTGTCTGTGTAAAATATACTTACATTTGGTTATATTCTGTAGTATTCTGAATCATTTTTACCGAGTTAGGTTTTATTTGTCCTTTAAATTTGCTATTAACGTTTGTTTGATACAATTAACATGGCATGACTTTGGAGTCTACTTAACAGAATCATTTGGAAGCTCTAGTTTCTTTCAAAAGGAAAAGAAAAGGGTCAGGTGCAAGGAAGCAGATTGACATTAAAGTAAGAGCATTTCTTTTCAGAAGAAAAGGAAGCACAACAAAATCAAAGAAGGGAAGGTAGAGGCGAGTGCTCTTAATTAGGGACCAGCAAACTGCTATGGTAACTTTTTAAGAGAAAAGCAGATTGTTGCTACTGTGTCAAAATCCAGTAGCTGATCTGATTGCGTGTTTATAGTTCACAGGTGGGGTCTGTCAGGAGTGAATACTTCTGAAACCAGAAGACTGTAGTTAATAATAATGCATGCTGGATATTTGCTAAGAGACATTTCAGATGTTTTCACCACATACAAACACACAAAAATGGTAACTGTGTGAGAAAGTGGGTATGTTAATCAGCTTAACTGTAGTAATCATTTCACTACATATATGTATATGAAAAACATGCACACTTTAAATATGTACAGTTTTTACTTTAAGATTATATAAAAGTTATATACACATTACAAAACAAACATAATAATACATACAGCAATAATGCACATCATATATTAGGTGCTCAATAAATCATGGACATGTTTCCCTCATCAGTGTGTTTCTCCATAGTAATTTTTAGTGACTGCATAGTATACCATCATATAATGCAACATAATTTTTAACCATTTCCCTACTTATCGACATTTAGATGGCAGTTTTTCATTTTAATAACGTGGATGCCATGAATATCCTTCTACTTTCTTTTTGTCACACTTACCCATTGATCATTTTAGGGTCAATTCCTAGGAGCAGAATTGCTGATTCAAAGGCTATGCATGTTTTAATGTGTTGGGAGGGGACCATTTCTTCACATATTCACCAATACAGGATTTCATCAGTTCCCCATTCCCCTCATCTTGCCAGCCTGATTGGTTTAAAAAAAAGAAAGAAAGAAAGAACCCTGGTTTTGTTTTTATTAGCATTTTAAAAATTATAGTTGGGGTTGAACACATCGGCCTTTTCAGAATGGTTCTTGATAATAAGAAAGCCTTGATAAAAAGGGAGCTCAGGAGAAAAACGGAAGGTCTTAAAGGACTTTCACACTGTTTTATGGAATCCTATGAGTTTTTGAGGAAACCCTCGCATGTTCCTTAAGGCAGCTGAAACTGATAAGAAATCACTTGTGATGTGGAGATCAGATGTAGCTCACTCACTCAGTCTGCGATCCAGCGCCGGAAGGGAAAACTCCTTAGCATCAGAACACTCTGGAAGCTTCAACAGGCCCAGGCCCAGGCTTGTTTTGAAAGCCCGAAGCTCTGTGGACAAGAACCACAGACTCCTGTCTGCTTCCTCAGAAGCAAGGATTTGAAGAAGAGGGCCAAAGAGGGCTCCATTCCTCTGAGTGCTAGATTTCTTTCATACTCTCCTTTTGGTCGAATTGAACTGTTGCCTTCATGGGCACAAATAATCAGACAGTGTAACTTGGCAGTGATTAACAATAAAATTGCATCGTATGAGCCATGCTGCTTTTTTTTAAGTAGGCAAATAGGGTGATTTCTTTCTGAAACTCTCTGCTGTTTGAAGCTCTTTGAAGCTCTTAACATTTCAGTCAACATGGGAATCATATTGGGAATAAAGTAGTAAATTCCCATTCAGATTGCCTGTACCATGTAATCTTCAGGGACAGTAATGGCCATGTAGTTACAGAGTGTATCCCCCACTTAGTAATTACCAAACACATTGGCTCCGAGAACCTCTCAGTGTCTGCCCTTGGAGGCGCAGCCCCAGTGCGGCTTCCTCTTTGGGAGCATGTATCGTACAGTGGGCAGGACAGCATGATACAGTGGAAACCCCTTATTGGGGTCAGACCAGACGTGAAATGGACTCAACTCTGCCATTTACTCTGGTACTCTTATCTTGAGAGATTAGGAGCAACACGATTGTGGTGGAGACAGTAGATTTCATGAGGTCGATCATGTAAAATAGTTCATCAGTAAACATCGTTCTTGGCCCCCATTTGTGTTGACTTCCTCATTCTGTCTCCGAAATCTTATTCAGCTGCCTCCATGTCATGATAACTTCTTTGAAATTTCTTAAAAGTCTTGATCTGGGTCACATGTTGATGTTTCTTTAGTATTCAATATTGATCGTTACCTCTTGACATTGTATACTTCTGTGTATCTGTAGCGTCCTCCATTAGCATGCATGTGCATTCGTCAGATATTTAATTGAGCCCCTGTTGTGTGTTAGGCCCAGGGTAAGATGCGGGAATGTGTTGGTGAACAAGAGATTTTCTTGTGGAGCTTACACCCCCGCAGGGGAGACCTTTATGAGACAACCTTGAGTTACTAAGTGAAAATCGCGGCGATTGCCATGAATGCTGCTATAAAGGGCTGTAAGCGTGGACCAGCTCAGGGGTGACATTTCAGCTGATACCTGTTGGGTAATCAGGAATTAGCTAGGAAAAGGTGGGGATGATAAGTCTTTGGGCAAAGGAAACAGCGTGTTCAAGGCTCGAAACAGGAAAGAACCCAGATTAGTGGTTGGAGCGGCTGTGGGAGAATGGAGTGCAGGCAGCAGGCCTTGAGAGAGGGCACCTCAGAGTGAAAGGTCTGGAAAGCTGGAAACCCCGGCGGCCTGCAGGCCAGCTGCACGACTCTGGTCTTTGGTTGGTCCACGAGCAATAGCAAGACGCTGAAGGGGTTGAAGGCCTACCTCTGAAAGACTTTCCAGTAAAACAGATGAACGGATAGATTTGAAGTGGTCCTCCCTTAAGGTGGGGTTTTGAGGCCAGAGTCTGGTTGTGTGCCACCACATACTCCACCCATGCTCATACAGAAACAACAACAACAACAAAAAAACCCACACGGATGCTATTTTCAAGTAACCCTTCAACTCTAAGATACTAGGATGATGGGTAGAATATGAGCATTTTTGTTTTCCATAGAACTTAAATTTAAAGATATATTTCTGAGGAAGAATGTTTTCAACCTAAGCTAGAGGAATCTTGGTGAAGTTTTTAGGATCTTTTAAAATACTGATACTGTGTTTAAAGAGAAATGTATACTTCTCTTTAAAATGTATCAAAATGCTTAATTATGTTACCGAGTGTAAATGAAAAGGGACAGGCCCAAAAGGAACCTTTCTGAGGAGATCAGAAAAGATTATTTCCAAAATCTTTGTCAGTCCCTATGGGACTATTCTATGAGCCTGAGGCCAAATTGGGTCATCTTCTGAGTGTTTGAATAAAGGCCTCCTAACTCCTAACTCCTGTACATAATGCTAATGTATTTATTAGTTCATTTATTTTGCCACAGAGCACCACTTTAACAGCACTTACACGGAATCCAAGTTTTCTTCGAATTTTAGTGGATGGCACCCAAGGTCCAGCCTTAGTATCTTACAGGAAGGGGAGATCCAAAGTTGGACCCAGGAGCTGCCTAATTCTTGATTTCTCTAAACAGAGCTTTGATCATGGGGGCCTCTCTCTGAGGCACTGTGGTAGAAGCCCCTGCCAGCACTTTGTTCCGTGACAAGAATCCCCTCTTTACGTCAATCTCCAGATTCAAAATACAAGATAATGAAGTCACTGCTTTTACTAGGTGGAAACTTCCCTTGATTTACCATTAATGCCTTAATTACTTTCTTTCTTTCCTTCTGTTTTGTCCCAGCTCTGTCTAGCGTTGCCTTTCTGTCTTTTCTCCTTATGAGATCGGCTGGATCTCTAGCCTGCCTAAATACTGGGGAGCTTCATGAATAGGTTCAGAACGTAGGGAAGCGTCGAGAGAGTCGGGGGTAGTCGGGTGTGGTTCCTGTTGCCCTCATCCATCTGTTGTGCTGCTCGTTGGAGTTAGAGATGAGAGGCGTGTGGCCCTTGGCCACAGAGGCTCACGATCAAGATGAACTATTTTATTTACTTGCAGTGTACTGCCATACCTTCATGTGTTTTAGGAATGTTCCAAGTACAGTGTTTCTTATTAAAGTGCCAGCTAAGAAAAAGCCAGGTAAGTCAGATATTATTGAATGAATGAGTTGATCGTGATTAATACAATTAAATAAGCATGTAGCTCTTCCCTTCAGGTTAGTGTTTTGGTAACCACGTTTTTCTTGTCATCTACCCAGGTACTAGAATTAAAATCCCTAAAACAAAATAAAAAACAACATTCTCACCCACAAAAGATAGGGAGAAGGCAGTGATACCTGTCCTTAGTGTTATGTTTAATGATGCCTTCATTGTATATATTTTGGCATGAAGTCACTGCTAGTTTCTGTTTGGATGAGGGAATCACGTGGATCCTGGAAGATGGAGGGTCGAGGAAAGGGAGCGCACAAGCAATGACTTCAATATGTCCTATGTCATCTCGGGAAGAAAAAAAAGACTTTTCTGGTCTGACCAAAAAATTTAGTTTAATGAGGATCTTAAAAGCCTACCTGTAGAAATCAGAGTGATAATGGCCATACCGCAGCCCTTCGCTAGCCCCACAGTGTTTGGATCGTAAATGCTCCCCAAGGTGTTGATTTGGTTCTGGCTGCAGCCACAAGAGGGGAGTCCCTGCTTGTTAACTGAAGAGTAAAGAAGTCGCTAAAGATGAGATACAGGGGGGAAACACCCAAAAAAACAAAAACTGAAAGCTTCTCCAAGGTGGCAGAAGGGCACAGTTTTTGCCATCTTTATCACACGATCCTTAGCAAAGGTGTCCTCTGTTAACAGCTTAATACCTGAAACCCTCAGGTTAGATTCCAGTCTGAGCATTTTTTTCCACCTTCTTCCTGACTTTTATCAAGCGCTTTGCGCTGCCTGTATTTCTTAGCCTTCAGACTTTTCTCTGGATTGCTAACCACTAATTGGAGATTTATTAGGCGCTCTTAAGTAAGAGGGGAGGAAGGCCAAAGGAGAAGGAAAATGGAGGAGAAGCCAGAAGAAACTTCAGGAAGGCAGCAGAGGGAGGAACAGGGGAGGATGGAAATAAAAGACAGATAAATGAAGACAAATGAAGAGCAATGAGATAGGGAGGCCTGGAGTAAAATACTGAAACCGAGCTAGTGCAGATCCATGTAAAATAGGGGTCTGGTGGAAGATCTCCAGCAAAAGTGGCGTAAATCAATGATGAGTAAATTAATAGGGCAATTGTGCAAATGGGACTCACTCATTTAAACTAAGCGTAATACATCATGGATGATTTAGAGATCACGCAATCCATAGGGCATACCTTTTAATCTACACAGGACCCAGTAGACAGTGCTGTCACTTCAAGGGTAAAAAGGCAGAGGATCAGAACACTGGGTGTGTCTCTTCATTTTAAAAGTGTTAATAAGACAGATTCTGAGCGACAGGAAAATTAGCCAGACTCCGGAGCTTAGCTTGTGATCTGTGGATTCAAAAGGAGCTTCGGGTATTCTGGAATTCTCTCCACAAACATAAAATTTTTCTTGAAGAATCATTTTTTAAAGAACTTATTTGAATAGGTTAACATGTATGATTGACAGAAATTGAAGGGGATGTAAAGTGAGTCACTGCCCATGGGATCAAAGGAGCATCTGAGCATTAAGTGGGTGTAATCCGGTCAGAATCCTGTGCTGTACTTGAGAGCATTCTGAGACCAGGAAGGAAAATGATCCCTGTGGTCCTACTTCTTTCATCCATGCTGTGTTCACGCACTCATCCAACAGATGCTTACTGATAACCCACTTCCTAGGAGGTACTGAGGAATGTCCTAGAGGGTGCTGGTTCAGCCTGCAACAGAAACATTCGCAGGTCATTCGTGGAGTCCCCTTGCCAGTATTCTTGGGGGTAGGTGTTGAGGACCAGAAAGAAGTGCACACTGGGAATGGAGAGAAGTCTTCATTTATAGAACTTTTAGGATTTCTAAGTCTGTTCTTTTTCAATTTAGAAATGGAGGCTGGGATGCCTGGATGGCACAGTTGGTTAAGCATCCAACTCTTGATTTTGGTTCAGGTCATGATCCCAGGGCTGTGGGCTCAAGCCCTGCGTCGGGCTCTGCATTGACAGTAAGGAGCCTGCTTGGGATTCTTTCTCTCCCTCTCTCTGTCAGCCTCTCCCCTGCTCGTGCTCTCTCTCCCTCTCTGTCTAAACAAACACACAAACAAAATTAAAAAAAAAATAGAAATGGAAGCTCATAAAGGTTAAGTGTCTGGGTCAAAGTCCAGAGCTATTTGGAGTGTTTAGGGTTAGGTGACCGTGAACTTCCCTTCTGGGCCACTGTTAGAATTTATTCCTTTTTTTTTTTTTGTTTTAATCTTCATGAAGCAGTTTGGAGATATAATTTCTAGCCTACACAGGTTAGAGGTGAGATCTAGTGACAGTTAGATGTTAGAAGTATCTAAACACTTCTGTTATGGGGAAAGCAAACACATAAAGCCTGTCTATTCTTCAGTAAATGCTAGGCCTCTCTCAGAGTGGGAAAAGAGACTTAATTTAATAAAAGCTGCATTTTTGTATGAGATTTCACACTATGCTCATAAACTTCTGTCACTGATGAGGAAAATGACATTATTCTAAGTCTTGTACATTTTAGCAAAGGAGCTAAACTAAGCCAAGATTCCAGGGAATTGTGGAAACCAGCAATTTGTGACACACCTTACATATGAAGAGTTACCATTGTAGGACATTCACCAAAGTTGATCACAAGAGGCGTCTCCAAGCATGTCTTACAGGCGAGCAGATAGTAACTTTCAAATTCTCTGTTATCAATAATCATACATTTATGTTTTTCTGTGTAAAGGAGAAAATAATTTCCCAAGGCCATAAAACAAATTACTGATGATGTTAAATAAAACATTTTTGCCCAGATAGTATTTTGTAAGAGGCTACTCAACATGATTTTGAATCACTTGGGATTTTCGTGTTTCCATTCTGGAGATCAGGGAAGACACATGTTGGAGAGGAAGCATGTCTTCAATCTGGAAATGATACTTGTGTCAGTAATAAGAATAATTTATTTTCTGTTCTCAGAGCGCTTAGTGGATTCTAATTCTTTTCCTACTGAGGTTCAGTTTAGTTTGGTCACTCACACTTGACTCCTAGTATTCCGTATGGTTCTACTGACCACTGATAGTGTAACTCCAGCGAGAAAGCAAATACTTCCCTCCTCCTCATTTGCAGTATGATTGAGTTTAACCTTCCTTTGTCCCACTTCAGGTATCCGATCCTTTGACAATTGTTAACCTGCCCGTTTGGGATTGTTCGGCATTTAGTTATGACGATAGCATTTCTTAGAATAAATTAGATTTTTAAGAGAATCCTGCCTGCCAGGAAGCAAAGTTATTAGGTAGTGTGTATATTTTCAATGCTATAAAAATCTCCTTAACCAAACATAATAGGCAGGTAAAATAAATGTGAAATAACTGTCTCCCCTCTAGGTCTTAAAATCATTAAGCTGAAGACAGGTGGTCTAATTTTGCTGTTTCTATTTTCCTTATCCACATGTATGATAAATCACATACATATCTTATATTTATAGCTGATTTATTTATGTGCCTGAATACACATTTCTCCAGTGGACTATTATAAAAAGTTGAGTTTTCTTTTGCAGTTGGAAATTAGTTTCACAGTGCCAGAACATTCCACCATCTTTGACCATCAGCACTCTTATTTGCCAGAGAACAAAAACGTACCTGGCATGACCTTTGGTAATCCCATGTTTGAACTAAACAGAGGAACATCTTGTGAACAAACTGGAGAGATGTATGAAATAAATATGTTTTTCTTTACTATTATAGTTATTTTTAACCCACAGCTTTCAAGAAGGCATTTGAAGCAATTGGAATGTTTAATACAATAGGAGTAAAAGTGAGTCCTGGCTGGGCGGAGTAAGAACTTTGCAACATTCATGTTGTTACTGAGTTTGTTGATAAAATTGACACTCAGGTTCCTGGAAGCCAGGGCAGTGGAAGAATGTGATAATTCCTGTTTTTAGAAGAGATAACTAGCTTCTTATTTGGGTGTTGGGAGTAGGGTGGAGAGAAGCAATTTATTTTTGCCTCATTCTAAACACTTCTAAAAATGCATCACGTGAGGTTTTAGGGAGTGACTGGAGAACGTAACTGACAATGTCCTCAGTTGGAGATTCCTGGAAAATTCTGTCATGGAATCCATGTTGTTTTAGTTCTGACCTTTGATGAAAGATCAAGGTATTGCATTGAAACTTTTCCTTCAAGTGACATGGTTCATTCTCATCCATATGTAGACTTCTGATGATATCCCTTTCCCATCCCTGTGATCAAGAATAGATTGGTAATCTTAAAAAACAAGATGAACTGGCAAGCAGGATTATTTTATAAATACTAAGGAGCCCGGAGAACTTTTTGGTCAGAATGGAAAGCCACCCTGCTCTCCTAGGCCAAGCAGTATAAACAAAACCATCATTCATTCACACTTTGAAGGTCGCTGTTTGTGGGGTCAGATTTTTCAACCTGGTCAGGACTTAGCACTGATCTGTTTAGACCAATTTTCATTGTCTGTATTTTTGTTCATTTCTCCTGGCTCACAGAATTGATTTTGTAGACCTACTGGTGGTCTTTGGATATCTCAAAAGCTTATCTTTATTACTCTAACAAATATTTATCCCCTTATTCCAGATGTTGTGCTAGATTTAAGGAGTATAGGAGTCAGGTTGTCCTTGCCTTCTTGGAGTCTCTAGTCATGTACTTTGGTTCTTGAATCTCTTTATCACGTCCTGAGACATACAACGGTCCTATGACCTACACAGACTTTAGTTACTGAAAGTTTTCATCGTCCGCTACACATTCCCATCCAAAATGCTTACGGGAAAGCATGATCAAGCCACTCAACATCACTCACCAGTGGGACTTTAGATCTTAGAGTTTCTGATGATTATGTAAAAGCATGTGTATGTTTCAGGACTCTTAAGTGATTAAAAATGTTTCAGGAAGCACACTATCAGCCCCAATGTCCTAGACATGTCACCAACTCAGCGGGCAAGATTTTCTTCTTTCTTTTAAAGTTATATGTGACCTAAAGAGCACTCGAGTACTAGTGTGAACTTCCAGATGAGAGATACAGTGCATGATAAGGATGGAGATTTGAGTGGCTTTGGTGAGAGGCAATGGCAAATGAGACATTAGAGAAATACACAGACAGGAATCTCCTTCCCATCGCTTCCATTTTTCTTTAGTCGTGGTTGTAAGATAGCGAGTTACCTTGTAGTTAGAGAAGGAATTAAAAATGCTTGGTTAGTAAGTGGGCTTTATATTGGTCACTTCATGCTCTGATGGAGCCTGAATCAAAATGCTACTCCTGAGAGAGGGAGCCACACAGACACTTGTCAACCCTTTGTGCACCTTTCTTTCTTTTTTAAAAAATTTTTTTAATGTTTATTTATTTTTGACAGAGAGAGACAAAGCATGAGAGGGGGCGGGGCAGAGAGAGAGGGAGACACAGAATCCGAAGCAGGCTCCAGGCTCTGAGCCGTCAGCACACAGCCCAACACGGGGCTCGAACTCACAGGCCGCGAGATCATGACCTGAGCCAAAGTCTGACGCTTAACCGACTGAGCCACCCAGGCGCCCCAACCCTTTGTGCACCTTCCTGTCAGCTCCTACCTGCCCTTAGCACATGGTCCTATTGAAAATCTGGTAGTTTAATTACTCTAAGGTTTAACAACAATGATACCTGCACAATGTTCTACTCTCTTTGGAGTATTTGCATGTGAGTGGCCAGTGGGTTGAAGCTCTATATGGTGGAGAGTGAGATGGTAGTTCAAGACCGGAAAAGAAATCTGAGGGCTGGAAGGCATTCCTGGTACCCTGAAAATTCCCCTGCTGGGGACTGTTCCAGCCAGTGATTAACAAACCTTAGTTATTTGCTAAGTAGTTTCCACACTGCATAGTAAGATACATACATGAGGCACAGTGCAGTGTTTATGTGAGAATAATGTAGATTATTTGAATCTAGGCCTCAGAACCTACCTGAATATGGGTTTTACAGTTTTGTGTAATTGCCTTTTCTTTGTGTTTGCATAGAAGGCATTACGTAGCTGGAAGATGATGGCAATTATAATTTATTATGCTGTAATTGTTACCTAAATGTTTTTGAATAAGCAAAAATCACATCTGTTTAGGAATAAGTTGCACAGCAAGAGAATTCCCTTTGAAATGAATGCCGTGTTCTCATATTCTGTAACTGTACACATAAAACAACGTATTTATTTCCCCACTGAGTCCATTACATTCCCAAGTCAAACCACATCCTATCTTCCCTTCCCATATTAAACCCTTTGATTTAATGGAGGTTTTAACTACTGGTTCTTTAGGGAATTTTCAGTAGGCTTTGCACAGATTAGGTTATTGGAAAGTATAGTTATTTGCTTGTAAAGTGGCAGTTCTGTGTCAAAATTGATTTTCTCTGGAGCTGCAACAGTAAAAAAGATAAGCTTCTGCTTTGCATCCCAAATGCCCTGATGTTCCAACCATGATAGTTTTCCCTTTGCTTCTTGCTCAGCATCATTCCGTTCCAGGCTAGTTTGGACAGGCAGATATGAGCACGTGTAGCCCACAGGACTCTGATATCCAGTGGTGATAATTGACCGGGCCTCTCCTCACTCTGGTTGCCACTGGTCTGTGACAGCCAGTGTTCTGGGCATGGTGAGCATAGCATTTCTTCCCTTTGCCATTAAATAGGAAATGCATAAGCCAGGAATGGTTTTGTTTGTTCCACAGAAATGTAGCAGTTGAAATAATTACCTTGCCATGCCCAGGCTAACAGGATTTATCTTCCATTATAGATCTTGAAGACATATGCAAGAATAGTTTACTTCTCTAAATATACTAGGCTACTCACTTAGAAACGATTTCACTGTGTAAAAGGGAGCAGTCATAGCTGGTGGCATTACCTAGAAAAGCTTTGATAGCCCGAAAGATGAAGGGTAAAGTATTCTCTGTTTTTCTGCTCCCGCTCATAAAATAGAATTGGAGTTTATGTGAATAACAGGCAGCCTCATTTTATTTTTTTATGCCCCGGTTGCAAGTTAGGGGTCCTTTAAGATGGGCCTTAATCTTAGGTGCTTCCCTCCAGCATATGTCCATCTCTCTAGTGGCCTCCAAGAGATGAGTATCTTCTTACTGTGGTCAGAGCCTGCCTGGATGACCAAGATGGACAGTCAATCTGTTCTTTCTCAGACTCAGTGAAGGCCACATTACTGAGGTTATTTGGCGGATATTGTCCCATCTGTGTTGTTCTGGAATGCTGGTTCCTACTCCTCGCTGTTTGTGTTGTTTTTCTTTTTTTTTTAACCTCAGTTCTATCTCCAGCTAGATGCCCTTTATAGATTTTGCTTTTTTGTTGTGTTTCGGGTTTGAAGCTCCAGTGTGCATCCTATGAGTACTGTTCCATGCGGCGTATTTCATTCAGTTAAATCTTGGTCTCCTGTCTTTGATCATCAAAATGTTACCAGATTGCCTTTGTTCCAGTTCAGCTGTTGCCACTCTGACTTTCACTACTAGCCGCTCACAGACAGTGCGTCCCAGTGCATAACTTAATCGTGAAATCTGAGTTTCCCTTCTGGGACCAGTCCCAGGTGTTGATGGATCTGTGAAGGCGCATGACCTTAGCTCGGAAGAATCAAAAAGAACACAAACTAGGCTTCCCTGTGTCAGGTTCAAGTTTCACTTGGTGCCCTGATAGTTAATAATATAGATTTTAAGAGTTGAATCAAGAAGCCTAGGATTTTAATTCATCTTTCTTTATACTCTTTCATTAGAGTTCATTCACTCCATCCATCTACTCATCCTTATATCCACCAGTCCACTCAATAATTAACATACATCAGTGATAACTTCCAGTGTTTTAAACACTAGGGATAGAAAAAAATTAAGATACACACCTTTCCTTTGCAAATGACAAAGCGGCGTGAAACCATTTGCTGAGCCCTGCGGCTAGTCTGTGGCAGAGTGGATACTTAGAACCCATTTCTAGAGGCGTCTTCCCTGCGACCCTTATCTTTAAAGTTCTTACAGTAGTAGATTTAGACTCCTCACACATTTATGTTTTGGAAGTATCATGTGGTTGAAAATTAGAGAAAGCTGATGGAAACAAAATTGCTTGTACATTTACTAATGTGATGAAGCAAATTAAAGGAACAATCATTCACTACTCTTGTTAAGTTTCCTTTGAGTACTTATGATGAATAACAGTATTGTCAGCATATTCTATATATAGTTTTATGCCCTGCCCTCTCTGCTCGACATTATATAGTCATCGTCCTCCCACATCATGAGATACTTTTCCAAAACATGATAATTAATGACTCTGTGTTATTTCAAAGTATAAAGTTTGTTTAACTGTTTTGTGTGTGTATTTGACTTTTGCTTCTACGGTTAGTGGTTTTTTTTTTTTTGTTTTTTTTTTTAATTTTCCACCCTTATCACCTGAGCCTCCTTGTAATAAATCATTGCACATATCTGTCCTTGTTTCATTAGGATAAATTTCTGTGAGTGCTGTTACTGCATCAAAAGAAATGAACTTAAGGCTATAGATATATATTGTCCTGGGTCTACTTTTATCCTTAATCATCCAGGATCCCTGACCAAATCGCCAACTATGTAGTATCTTCAGCTTAGGAAAGAGTGTTCTTCTGCCAAGTGTAGCCACAGAACTGATTTCCAGCAAATAAATCCCCTCCATAGCTAAGCTTCCTGTTGAGGGAGTTTTCGTAGAAAAAATGGCATTTGATCGAAGTCTTGAGGAAGTTGGAGCTTCAAAACGTGAAGAGGAGGATACATTTTCCTAGCAGAAGAAACAGAGTGTTCAGAGGGAAGACTTTATTAAAACTGTACAGAATCTTAGAGACAGTAGTTATCTAACACTTTTAACCAAAGAAAGCATTTTTTTCAACCCAAATCTTGTTTAGCATATCAATACTGCAGCCTGATCAAAGTACAGTAAAATCCGAGGGAGGTTGGGGAGCTCAAAACGAAGGGTAGAATCTCCTCTGCCCAGCTTCCCTTGAACTTCCTGCACAGGTCCTGAGGTACACGTCTGAAACCCAAGGCCCTTTAAAAAACAAATTTAAAACCACTCGTCCCAGTTTGAAGTTGAGGACACCGAGACACAGAGACAGAATGTGACTTCCCCCGAGGGCAGAACCGCTTCTGGAAGCTTGGTCTGGTGCTTTCACCCTGCCCCAAAGCCGGAATCCAGGGCTTTTATCAATACACGCTCCCCTGCAGGTTGGAAGAGATTATTTTTACTTTCTTAGGCTGTGTATTGTTGCAAGGTCCCAAGAGATTAATGTATGTATTAACTTCTATAAGATGTTTCCCCAATCCATATTAACCATGTCTGACTGAGGCTCAAAGGATCTATTAAATTATATCCAGGTTCCTATTAAATCACTACGCTGCCGGTAATACCTGGGCTCACCTTCTCCTTAACCCAAATTAACACGTGCTCTTAGCGGTCTCAAATCTAACGCAGGTTCCTGAGATGAACAAGTGACTGGGAAGACGGGAGAGGAGAAAATTAAAATAAATGATACAGTGACCTCCTCACACCACTCATGGTTTCTCAATTAACCAAAAGCCAGCCGGCTCCTCATCGCTGTTCTTTCAGTAATAGGTTTCACCCTCCCATTCAGTGCCAGCCCACACGGGTGCACACACAGACACACACTTTGCTAATCAGATTGGCAGCAAATAGAATTAAACCATTAAGGCAATTAAGCAATTCTTAGATAACATTTGATCAGTTCAATGAAAATGCAAATGCATGCTTCTTTTAGAGAAATAAGTTGATGAAAAGTCATTTCGTGTTCCATAATCTTCATTAACTTTTTTTCCAAATAAAGATTGCCATGTTTTAGGCTCAGAGCTGCACAGATGGAATGGGATTTTTTTTTTTTTTTTTTTTTTTTTTTGTTTCCACTCTGTTCATCCTTTTATAACCCACCATGTTTTTCTGCCTCCAGACTTTTCTGGCACATTTAGGTAATCTTACCTACAGCCTCTTCTTTGCACCTCGAAGCAAACTCTGTTTATTTTCTTTTGACACGTGATGACTCACACTTGAAAGGCCAAACAGCTTCTCAGACCTTGAGTTCAGACTACATTCCTGCAGTGTTCTGACACGATTGTGGTTGGGTACCCATGTGCTGTAGGTGCGGTACCTGATGCTGTGGTGTTGATACTTCTTTCTCCGTGCGTGCCTCGCTTAAGGTGTCTCCTCTCTCACTGGCTCACAGGGATGGCAGTCCTGCTCTCAAAAAAAGGCGCTTGAAAGTGCGAGGTCTTTGCATTGGTGCTTCTAAGCTTGTGCCGGAGTCCCCGTGTGCCCTCTGCACACTGCTGCTGCCATCCTCAATCCTCGACAAGTCTCAGCCTGGGCCTCCCTCACCCCACCACAGTGCCTCTCCTGCTCCAGCACAGGGTTTCCAAACCCGAGGGTCAACAGCTAGGGACTTGCAAAAATATTTATATCTTGTGGTTTCAGCTCATACCCACTTAATCAGAATCTCCAAAGTTTGGCTTAGGGGTTTGGGGGGGTGGGGGTTGTGTTTTAATCTCCCTATTTGATTAGAGTCATCAGCCAGTCTTTATAAGACTTACATCTAGATGCCATATTGGTTTTTTTCCCTATAAATTAGAGACCATAACACATAGTCTGACCTATGATCTGCCAGTGATACAGAAATCCAAAAAGTTTTATGAATGTCTTCTTTATAAAGAAAAAACTCCTTCTGTGGCAGGTCGTTTTATGCACACACACACACACACGTAGAGTGTGTTGTCTCATGTACATGTACATAGATATGTAGATATGGATAGATATGTAGATAAATGGAGATGTAGAGATAGACCTAGATAGATATGTGGTTTTGAGTGTTCAAATAAATGTCATTAGAGGCAGATGAAACCTGAGGGCCAGCTGTCTAATCACATTGTGGCTGGGGCATTCTATTTAGTGCATTGCCTCCTTTTCCATGTTAATAAAGTATTGCAGCAAACTCTCATCCAGCGGGACACATGACCTTGGTGGGCCTGCCTGCAGATTTTTGAGAGGGTAAATATAAACATTAATGCCAAAAATTTCATATGCCTCAGGAATGTCACCAGTGCTTTTTCAGCCCAAAGCAGCCTTGAATTTTACTAATTCATTCATCAATATATGTTAGCAGGAGAACTCCTCTTTCGAGCATTTTTTGGAGACTGTTCAGCAGCTATTAAAACCATCAAGCCCCCAGTGCCACCCGTGTTACAAGGAAGAATGATGTTTTGAGAAGCGATTGAGTACAGCATTCCAGGAAATATTTCTCACCTATTACTGTACACAAAGGCTTACATTTTCTTACATTACAACTTAGAAAGACTTCTAACGGGTAGACTTTCGGGAAGTAGACATGTAATGTCCTCAGCAATACTGGAAAATCTCATTAATTTGCTAAACAAACAAGTGGGGTTGTAAAGGATATTGCAAAGATTATAAAGGGAGGTTTAATCATCTGTGTTTAACTGGCTCTAAAAGCACCAAGTTCTCAAGTTCTTAAGATTCTGATGGCAGGTCTTCCTTCATTAAACTTGCCTAAGATATTTTAGCTGTTGGTTAGAATTACATTTTGGACTTCAGGATAATTCTGTATTTCTTTTTGAAAAAAATTCTTTGCATGAGCATTTAGGCCTTAATTCAAACTGAAGTTTCCCCTCAGTTCTAAATTACATTTTAGGTGTGTGTGTGTGTGTGTGTGTGTGTGTGTGTGTGTGTGTGTGTGGTTGTATTCATACCATGTATGGTGGAGGGCGAAGGGGGGAGACACGTCAGCAAGTGTATTACATTCTGTTCACAAGAATATCCTGAAGGTTTGCCTGAGTGAGGGAATTGTGTATATTAAAGGCTATTGTTCATTATTACTGCATAAAAATGGGTTTTTTAAAATTTTATAAGTAGGTATAAAATTTCAGACTCCCTACCTCTCTTGTTTAATTTTCACACTCAGAGGAATAAAGTGTTTCAGTATGTGTTGATCTTTCTTATTGGGTTGTTGTAGTTCAGGAGCTTTTTGTCTCAAAAAGAGAATATTCTAAAATAGTATTCTTTCTTGAACCCATAAGGTTGGGCCTTTGATAACATGAGGTATTGTGAGGTTCTGAAGGGAAGATTCTGTGTGGGTCTCTCCCACTGCCTTCATCCTACAGACCTCACCAGTCTGCTGTAATCTTGTAATTAATTAATGACTTTTAAGTCAGCCAAGGTAGGTAGTATGAAGGCTTACATTTTGAAGAATTGCATCATGGATGGTGATATTTAGATACATACATTTTTTAAAAGCTTCCATACCAAATCCCAAAAGGAGAGATTGACAGACACTTCTAATATTAATTTATAGAGCTCCATTGTTCGTGTAATGCCCTCAAAACCAAAGGCATTGATTGGGTTTATAGAACCCACAGCACGTCACAGTTATACTAAATTGCCCTGATACTGTTTTAACTTGCTTTAGTGTTTTAGTCATCTGAAGATAATGTTTTCCAGTGACGTATGTATACTACTGACTGTCTTCTTGAGCTAACTCATTGCATCCTTTTTCTGTCCTTCTGTCCCCTAAAACTATTCTTGAATTCTTCCTGTCCTTTTGGCTTATGTCTTCCTGGCCACCCATGCACCACTATCTAGTGTGAGTTCAGTAATAAAGCCACCGGGTTGTGTTTGTGTGTTCATTACTTTAAAGATGGCCCACCTAGGGGTCTGGGGTACAAACCCTGGAGTCTTAACCAATCAGGTGGTTTTGGACAGTCCATCTGGGCTCATTCTTTTTCTTTCTGATGCTTGACTTTCACTCTCTGCCCCTCTGAGCTCTGCTGAGACACCAGGAGAGAGTGAGTGGGTACACGAATGAAAAGTATGTGTGTGTCTGCACATACACTTGTGGCAATTCTTTTTCTGAAGATGTTTCCTTTGGAGATCATTTCCATCCTGTCCTAGAACATTCCTTCTCTTTAAAAAAGAGCATTTAGCCTACACCTTAATGAACAGTCTTCTTCAAGCTCCCTTATAGCTGTGCAGAGTTTATCAGGGAGGCTGCTCTCTATCAGGGGTAGAATCTTTGGAGACAAAATGCTTCTCCCCAGAGTCTCACTGGGGTTCCTACATACCACTCCGAGCGGGAAAGGAGCCTACAGCACTGACCTGTGTACTCACGCTGCCCTATGTTCTCTGTGATGGAGCCGGCAAATGAGAGCCACCCACATGAATCCCCCCCCACACACAAAAAAAAACCGAAATAGCAGGGAATGACAAATAGCCACTGGTCCCTACTTATTTTGCCAGGCCCAGTGTCTTTCCTGTCCTCATGAGATTTCTGGACTTCCAGTTGATGCTTTTTGCAGCCCTCTCCCCTCTTCCCCTTACCAAGGGCCCCAGGGATCTATAACAGGCTTGCGTTAATTGCCTGTTGAAGGACAGAAGCAGTTCCTGGAAGGCAGATGGTGATCCCCAGTTGAGCACCATTGGGTAGGAGAAGGGAGCTGAGGTTGATCTAGCAACTGGAAGAGGATGCATTTGCACACGCACACGTGCACAGATACGCCCGCGCACACGTACTGTCCCACTGCATTTCCCAGAGCATCACATAAGCACCGATCAGGCTCTAGTGGTTTTCCCGCACCCATGCTCTGCTCTTGTTTGCACAGTAACTCAGGAAAGCCAGAGACTATCCATTTGAATCCCCTTGTAGGCTACAGTAGTTTTAGATAGAAGACACCCCAGAGAACGCTATATAATTCAGAGATTTATGAAGGTCACCTCATGGCCCCATTTCCTAAGAAACGTGTCTCTCAATCTGCATTACACATGTTCCCTTATTGCCAGAAGGGCTTTATAGGTGTCCTGCACGCTTCTCCTCTTTTCCTCGCCCGTCCCAGAGCAAGAACTATAAAAACATCTATTTTTCCCCCCTCCTTATCTCTTCTTTTAGACATACCTAGGCTGCCATTTCATTGTTCTGTGGTGACTGTGGTGTAACACAGGAGGGGGAGGCACCGACAGCTGCTTTCTGCCCCAGCCACATTCACATTCTTTGACCGGGCCCTGTTTTCCGTCTTTCACTCTCAGCCAGCACGCCCCCTCCTCAGGTCTCAGGGCGCGGTGGTTTGCTTCCTCCCTGTAGTTTGTGCCCGTCACCACTGCGCACGTCTGCTGCCACTCTCCCGCCCAGAGCAAAGGAATCCCTGCAAATCGAACTGGGAGCAGAAGCAGGGGCCCTCTTCTCACTCGGCGTCACCCCTGCGTGTCTCACTCCTTCCACTGTTCCTGTAAAACGCTGCAACTTCCTGGCAGAGTAGAAGCTCGACAGGCCCGTAAAGACCCCATTTACAACTGAGGAAACTGAGTCTGGGGGGCCGCGGGTGATAGTGTCTGCTCGATGGCTGCTTCAGATTTAGGCGGCTTTGCGTTGGTGGTATAGTGGTGAGCATAGCTGCCTTCCAGATTTAGGCGGCTTTGAACCACTGCTTGGCATTTTACTCAGTAGATCTGTCCCCGAGTGCGTTTCAGAGTGTGCCCAGCAGAGCATAGTTAGCCTGGGTCAGGAGTGCCGCGTGGTGCTGGCAGCCTTGGCAGTCTGGAGGGCTTACCCAGGAGCTTCGATTTGGGGTGTGGCACGGCGTCCGAAGTGGGGAGCGTCTGAAGATGATGCTTAGTTCTACGTTGAGTGCCTTGTGAACACCCTCCCCCCACCCGCCGCAGACATCTTGCAGAGAAGCATGCAGGAGAAATGCTCTCTGTCGCGGGAGCAAGGCTGACTCCCTCTTAAAAAGGTAATACCCAAAGGCACTCTCTTAATGGAATTTTTTGGTTTGCTGATTATAGCAGCAGCAGAGCTGCATTCTAGAGATTTCAGAAAATGTGGCAAATTTCAAAGGAAAAAATCAAAGTTGGGTTTGTAACAAAATGGAGTGGTCACCAATCCTAGTATTTTTTGGTGTAAGCGTTCCAATCTTCCTTCTTCCTGTGTCTCACACAAAGTTTCTTCAAGGTTGTTAAATGATTTTCCAGAGGCTGGTTTTTAAGGACTACACAGTGTCCTGTTATACGGATAATGCCATTAGTGGTCTAACTGTATTTAGGATATTTGGATTTTTTTTCAAACCACATTGTTACGAATAATGTATCTCAGTGATTATTTCTTTGGGATACGTGTATCCTTGGGAAATTATTCGCTGAAAGGAAACGACGCCCTTTTCAGACAAGATCAGGCATGTTCAGGGTGGTATGGCCATAGACATGAAGCCCTTTTCAGAATGTGCTATGGATTATTACATTTCACTTCAGAGTGTCCCAGTCGTGTTGCCACCAGTGATAAATGAAGATGCCCACCGAAAAGTCACACCTCTGTGGTTTCCCTCTTTTGAAAAAGACATTTCACCATGTAAAACTCCTTCCTTATGTATGATTTATAATAATGTAGGTATGAGTTCATAAAAATATTGAATTTGGATTCTCTCCAATTTCCCTTTTAGTAGAAAGGCTCAAGTTCAGTAACAAATTCTACTTGGAATTTCCTTGGGTAAAATGATACACTTTGATTACTTAAATTCATGACAAGTAACACATAGACATTAATTAATTAAAACGCCTGCTGAAACCTTGAATAATACAGGGATTTAGCTTGACAGTGCAGTTTAAAAATCAAATAAGGCAGACCTACACTGGCCTGCTTGGAGATGACCGTCGGTGGGAAACATGGACTTTAAACAACATACATTAAGGGGTGCCTGGGTGGCTCAGTCGGTTAAGCGTCTGACTTCAGCTCAGGTCATGATCTCACAGTTTGTGAGTTCAAGCCCGCATCAGGCTCTGTGCTGACAGCTCAGAGCCTGGAGCCTGCTTCAGATTCTGTGTCTCCCTCTCTCTCTGCCCCTTACCCTCTCATGCTCTGTCTCTCTCAAAAATAAATAAACATTACAAAAAAAATTAGCATACGTTAACATAGAGCGAGTTTTTTTTTAATATATGAAATTTATTGTCAAATTGGTTTCCATACAACACCCAGTGCTCATCCCAAAAGGTGCCCTCTTCAATACCCATCACCTACCCTTCCCTCCCTCCCACCCCCCATCAACCCTCAGTTTGTCCTCAGTTTTTAAGTCTCTTATGCTTTGTCTCTCTCCCACTCTAACCTCTTTTTTTCCCCTTCCCCTCCCCCATGGTTTCTGTTAAGTTTCTCAGGATCCACATAAGAGTGAAAACATATGGTATCTGTCTTTCTCTGTATGGCTTATTTCACTTAGCATCACACTCTCCAGTTCCGTCCACGTTGCTACAAAGGGCCATACTTCATTCTTTCTCATTGCCACATAGTACTCCATTGTGTATATAAACCACAATTTCTTTATCCATTCATCAGTTGATGGACATTTAGGCTCTTTCCACAATTTGGCTATTGTTGAGAGTGCTGCTATAAACATTGGGGTACAAGTGCCCCTATGCATCAGTACTCCTGTATCCCTTGGGTAAATTCCTAGCAGTGCTACTGCTGGGTCATAGGGTAGGTCTATTTTTAATTTTTGAGGAACCTCCACACTGTTTTCCAGAGTGGCTGCACCAGTTTGCATTCCCACCAACAGTGCAAGAGGGTTCCCGTTTCTCCACATCCTTTCCAGCATCTATAGTCTCCTGATTTGTTCATTTTGGCCTTGAGCGAGTTTTTAATTGTCCATCTTTTCAAGCTGCTCTTCAATTCTATGGACATAAAGGCCTTAGAAAATATGTATAAATTGATTGAGTCTAAATTCTCAGATTTTAGGTCATTTCTAATAAAACATTTACATATAAGGTTTAAATCCAGTAAAACAAAAGAGGACTAGCCAAGTAATAAAGAATTTGGGAGAGAGAAGACAATTATACCAGACAACCTAGGACACCCCCCCCCAAAAAAAAAACAAATGGGCATAAAACTCAGGCCAAGTTTCCTGCAGCCTGTACAAAAACTGGAAATTAGTCATTTTTTCCCTTTGCAGTTTTTATTTTATTATTTATTGAGATGAACCATCAAAGTTCATCAGAATAGGAAGTGCTTTCCTTGTCACTAAATGTTGAAAAGAAACTATAAACAAGGACTTGAAACAACAGAGGACAGTGTCATGTTCAGAGCTTTGAGTAGGGTTCGTACAAGAGAGAGAGAGGAAGGGAGGGAAGGAGGGAGAAATGATTTGTGTTCACCATTTTGTTGAGTATAAACTCAAGGCACAAGATTAAATTGTGGCTCTTTGCTGGCATTTCTGAGAGGAGCTGGGCACCAACTCTTTAAGTCTGTGGAGGTTTGATTGGCTAGGAGACAGAACTTGGAAATATCTGCATGGTCCCGAGACCGGTGGTTCTCCAACTTACCTCCACCAAAACAGCTTTCCTGCGAGCTACGCTGAGCCATTTCACTGTCTGTAATCAAATGATGCTCTTTTTTCCACCAAAAAAAAAAAAAAAAAAAGGGAATAGAACCAAGAGAGTGAGTAAAATTACCTCAGATATAGGTTTTTGTAGTGCATATATTTGGTGAGCTTTGCCTTATCGTGTGATCAGGTAACAAATATGAATAGACAGACTATTAACCATGGATAAGATTTAGCTCAACACCTCGTTCTGAGGAGGACGCCATCTTTCATTTGTTTTTAAATATGTAACATAGTCATGTATTTTATGAGTCAAATTGTCCTGTTTCACATCACAAAATTAAACATATCAGGATTTAATGGTGTTCCATAACCATTATTAGCCCAGACGAGCTCATGATTTCCAGGTGTTCTGGTACATGAATCAGTTTGAAAACCTTGCTGAGCATCAGTGCTGAGCACCTGAAGTGCAGCTATGCCCATAGGTGATCAGAAAGCTCTCCGGTAGCATCTGACTTTAGGAGCGGGGTTAGGAAACCTGACACTTTGTTATAAAAATGAAAGATCTCAAATAGCATGTTGCCCTCCTAAGGGGCCCAGAACAACCCGTGTGCAAGGCAGTCGTTAAAAATTAACAGCTTCTGTATCTGCCAGAGGCTTCCTTAGGCTCCAGACGTATGCGCTGAGCTTTACATACAGTATCTCTAAACCTCACCACAGCCTTGCAAGGTATCATCCATGTTTCACTGATGGGGAAACTGAGGCACAGAGAAGCTAAGTGACTTGACCAAGATCGCAGAGTTCAGAATGACCCAGCAGAACAACTCTAGATATCTCTCTCTCTCTCTCTCTATCTCTTTTTTTTAAGGTTTACTTTGATAAAGCCTATGAAACAGGATTTTTCTTTTAATGCAGGTTTTGAATAGAATACACACAAACACACACAAAGTAATTATAAATCACGGACTAAAAACAAACAAAAATAATATGGACCGCTTCACAAATTTGTCATCCTTGAGCAGGGGCCATCCTAATCTCTGTATCGTTCCAGTTTTCCTCTAGATAACTTACCTGCACTCCTTCCTCTACAGACACTGCCCTGCAGTGATCAAGATTGGGTTCCTCAAAAAACTTAAAAATAGAACTCTCTTACCATCCAACAATTCACTTATGGGCATTTATCAGAAGAAAATAAATACACGAATTCAAAAAGATATATGCACCCCATGTTCCTCGTAGCAGTATTTGTAACAGCCAAGATATGGAAGCAGCCCAAGGGTCCATCCACTGATGAATGTGTTCGAAGATGTGGTGTATATATACAATGGAATATCACTCAGCCATCAAAAAGAATGAAATCTTGCCATTTGCAACAACATGGATGGACCTACAGGGAGTAATGCTAAGTGAAATAAGACAGAGAAAGATATATATGATTTCATTTGTATGTGGAATGTTTAAAAAACAAAACAAATATGTAAACAAGACAGAAGCTGACTCATAATAAATACAGAGAACAAACTGGGGCTGCTAGAGGGGATGGGCAGGGGATGAGTAAAATAAGTAAAGGGAATTAGGAGGTATAAATTCCAGGTTATAAAATAAATAAGACCTGGGGGTGTAAGGTATGGCATAAGGAATATAGTCCATAATATTGTAATAATTTTGTATGGTGTCAGATGGTAACTCTACTTATTACGGTGAGCATTTATTTCATAATGCATATAACTGTCAAATGTCTATCTGTATACCTGAGAATAATACAGTATATGTTGACTATACTTCAGTTTTTAAGGTAAAAAAATGGGTTTCTAAAAGCAGTTTTGCATCTGCACAAGTGCTTAAAGAGTAACACGATTGAAGTGCCATAAAATATAGGATATGACCTTTGCCTAGATGTATTTTCAGGGAAGGAGTTTCTGTCTTTTAAAAAACAATATTTACCTTTGAACATAACCTCAAAGAGTCATTGAGTTAATGACAGAAAGTCCCCTGGATAAATAAGCAAAGTAACCTGTTGAATAAATAGTTTAGTCTTCTCTGTCTGTGTGCTGCTAAAAATAATTCTTTTACTTTGGCATAGAATTTTGGGGAGTTTTAAACGAGGTATTAAATATAAAGTCGGTACAGGGGTGCCTGGGTGGCTCAGTCGGTTAGGCGTCTGACTTTGGCTCAGGTCATGATCTGACAGTTTGTGAGTTCGAGCCCCGTGTCAGGCTCTGTGCTGACAGCTCAGCCTGGATCCTGCTTCAGATTCTGTGTCTTCCTCTCTCTCTCTGCCCCTCCCCTGCTCATGCTCGCTCTCTCTCTCTCTCTCTCTCTCTCTCAAAAATAAACATTAAAAATTTTTAAAAAATAATTATAAAGCCAGCACTTGAACAGTATAAATACTTTGTGTTTTGTTGCCCATAACCCTCAGACTGAAAATCATATACCCATCAAGGAGGGAGTCAATAATTGACCCAATAGGTGAGATGTTTGTATTTTCACAGTGTGCCAGTATGTAGTTTGATCTTTGTCCCTAGTGTATAATTCCTATTTAAAACATTTTATTTGTTTGTTTGTTTATGTATTGATTTATTTGTTCATTCATTTACGTATTTATGAGTGAGTAGGCTTCACACCCAATGCAGAGCCCGACATGGGGCTTGAACTCCTGACCATGAGATCAAGACCTAAGCTGAAATCAAGAGTCAGATGCGTAACTGACTAACTGGCACCCGGGTGCCCCCCCCCAAATAATTTCCTTTTAAAAGGGCCTAAACATTTATTTGTATATAGCTCAATAAATATTTATCAACAGTGATTGAAACTTAGCTCAAGTATCTCTCGTGATGATCTTGCCAAGCTTTAGTTGACTTAGACTTTGAAGTAAGGCTTGTGCTAGACTAAACTTCTGCTTATCAGATATGGGGCAACAACCAGGCATTCTCCATTCTGAAGGAAGAGTGAAGAGATGAGGGAATTTCACGTGAGCCCCAAGAGGTTTATTATTTTAATGTTCATTTATTTTTGAGAGAGAGAGAAAGAGCGTAAATGGGACAGGGAGAAAGAGACCAAGAGAGAGAGAGAGGGAGACACAGAATCCGAAGCAGGCTCCAGGCTCCAAGCTGTCAGCCTTGAGCCTGACACGGGGCTCAAACCCAAGAACCGTGAGATCCTGACGAGCTTAACCGACTGAGCCACCCAGGCGCCCTGAGCCCCAAGAGTTTTAAAAAGTGTTCCCCAGGACATACTCCCATTTTGTTCATATTAATTCTCTGCCCTCAGCATTTCTGGGGATGTACTAGGAATCTAGAAAGGAAATACCCAGCCTCAAGGACACCAACTGGTAGAGTTTAGAGTATTTTAAGAGCCAAATGATCACTGTTACTCCTGTCTTGTCCATTTCTCAGATGGAGATTAGGTGGGAAAGGCTTATTTTTAGATAATAAAGCAGTTATTTAAAAACATGACTAAAGTTCTCCTTAGAACTAGCCCATGGGTTGCTTTTAAGTATTGAGCTGTGATTTTAAATATTGTCACCACTGCAGCCTTAAATTAGTCAAAACATGCAAACTGTTTAGCATACTGCCTAACACATATTAATTGCTCCATAAATATTACCTGTTCTTTACAGTAGTGGTTCTCAACTGGTTTACAGAGGCACCAGTGTATCTTTCTCCCTTCTCAGGCCCTGACATATCTGTCTATATGTTTAAAACAATGATCTCAGTAGATGGCGCACACAGTGATCTCTCAGTTGGCTGACATCAGACGTGAGAGACACAGCACAATGCCAAGTCTTTGTTTACTAGTTAGGGACAGTGCCTCTTGGGTCTGGAGAAGGAGCGCACTGAGCGACTCCCGTTCACAAAGGCTTATGTTTAGAAAGACATACCTGGTGAGCCGTGAGTTAATTACCACTGCTTTTTTATAGGCCCCGTGAAGACGCATGGCTGTTCTGCAGTAGTAATTACATCGTAAGTATTGGGCCTTCTTTAGAATGTCTGGAGGCCTGCGAGTACAAAGCGGTTGAGAACCCTCAGTTTAGAACTAGGGGGGTAGGTTCTTGTCTGTAGGAGTAAAAGGAATTTATTTCTTGTCTTACAGTTTTATACTGCTTTCATCTACCTCTAGCCTCAGAAAAGCCCTTTCTCAGAAAAAGCGACTCAAATAGAAACCTGCCTTTTTCGTAAAAAAAAAAAAAAAAAAGTCTATTTTATTTTGAGAGAGCGTGCGAGCGAGCAGAAGTGGGGAGGGGCACAGAGAGAGGAAAAGAGAGAGAATCTCAAGCAGGCTCCACGCAATTGGCACCGAGCTCGATACCAGGCTCGGTCTGACAAACCCTGAGATGATGACCGGAGTCAGACACTTAACTGACTGAACCACCCAGCTGCCCCCAAATCTGCCTTATTTGCCTGCGCTGTACCTTGTGTCTCTAATATCATTCTCTTTGCACCAGATGTCTGATTATTGTTCAAATACTCAATGTACTGCTGAAGGCTCAGATCATTTAGAGGAGTTGCAAGTACTGTAAAGAACACAGGAGGAAGTCTTTATTCTGTCGCACGGTAGCTGGTTGGAACCCATGATTTACGTCTAAAATGTTGCTACTGTTTTTACATCGTCCTTAAAGGAGGAGAGTGTGAAGGGTTATAATTACAGTACAACTTATTAAAGCAGGTGCATCAACAGGAAAAGAAACCATTGTCCTTTCAACTCAGTCCCATTTCATAAATGGCATATCAGTTCCTTAGTGATTCAGAAACTTGGCTCCTCTTTGCAGCCTGGTGCCTCTCTCTACTCTTTGCCCACAGACCTGAGAGGGGAGAGGTTAAGTGACAGAGGAATTAAAGCTCTAAGGCAAATGAAGTTCATATATTTTTACTTAAGGATCCAGACACTCCAAGATGGGATCAAAATTGTCACTTAAATCTTGACCAGAATAGTGGCTCTCTTTCTGTTGCAGTGAGTGGAAGGAAACGTTATCTGCCTATGGTGCTTTACTAACTGGTTAAATAGCCAACTGAAATGTGGGAAAAGGAGATGAAAACAAACTGCATCTTTATTTATAGGGCAAGATCTTTGCATGTGGATGCTGTAAAGCCTTTGCTCCTGGGCGGAGAGACGAAGCGTAACAGGGATTGGAAGCTTACTTCAAGTGTGGGGCAAAGGGCGGGGGGAGTATGAAAGGAGAAGGGGGACCAAAGGAATGGATTCTTCACCCCTCAGTAAGTAGGCCTAGCCCAGGCGGGAGACTGCAGGGTGGTCCGAGTGGACCACAAGACCTCTACTCCCCTCTGCGTTCTCCCCTGGTCCTCAGCCTGTTCAGAAGACCAGTTTCAGGAACATCAGAGGGAAATAAAACACCAAACACAGCTTTCTTTGGCTGTATTGGCTCCTGATACGACCTACAGAAGATAATTTTGTTTTTCCTTTAGAATTCTTGTCATGCCAAGGTGCTTTTTATTGCAATAAAAGTTTCAAAAAAGTTACACAAATAAGATAAAGCACCTTTTAAAATAAGATGACAGGCTCTTCCTACTTCGGCTCTCTTGACTTTTGTTCAAAATTGAAGTTCACTGAGTCTTACCAGTTAAGAATATGTAAATTCAAAAAGTTGTTCCCACAGTTCTCCCTCTCCAAAGGCCTGTTGTGAGCTGTGTGCGCTGTTTCTAGATGTTGTGCTTCAGTCCAGCAGCTGTTCTAAACTTTAGGTTGTGGTTTAGTGGCTGAGGATGGGACACAAAGCCTGTTGGTCCTCTTGTCCTCATCTGTACCACGGGGACAGCCAAGATCACCTGAGTCGCAGGCATGAGGACGTACTGAGGTAATGCGGGGAAGACCTACGACCACCGTCTGGGTCACGGTCAGTGCTCAGGTATTGGTTGTCAATGTTTGACACGGCTTCCTCATCATTCACTTTATTCTCAATCCCATGTCTCCATTCTCAGTTCTTGTTTCCCAGGGATCTCCTACTCCTTATTGCCGGAGAACATTTGTTTACGTTTCACTTAACTTTTAAAATTTTAATTCCAGTACAGCTACCATAGGGTGTTACATTAGTTTCAGGTGTACAATACGGTGATTCAACAACCAGAGAACATTTTTAATGCTTCCCCCTTTTTTGGTGCTGCTGTGGCTGACCCCAGTGTGATACAAATGCTTTGAAAATGGACCCTGAATGTGTTCTAGGGCTTATCAGGAATCTTTGAAAAAAGAGAATCAGAGTAAGCAAGCCCGTATATTTCATCAAATCTTACTTTCTGTCTGTGACTTATGATAACTTTACTTTGGAGATACCTGACTACTTTGGAAGTATGCATGACAGCTTACCTGAATTCAGAGGATTGGGTGCCGTTAAAGGAAGGCGTGGCTGCATGGGAGGGTGGGACATAAACAAACTGTTGAAAGTGAAATTGATGTTTCAGTGCTGATGGGTAAGCAGTGCAGGGGGTCGGAGGGCCCTGAACGGGGGGCTGGAGACCAGATTCTAGGCCAACATGGCTGACATCTTCTGAGCCTCTCTTCACCTATCAAATGGGGCGTTTGGATTAGATTGTCTCAACGGTCCCTTTGTGCCTTAGTATTTTCTAATTTTGGCAACTGTGTCATCAGTACTGGTGTCCACATTTTCAAGTTGTATAAGTTTAAAAAGTAACTGGGTAAAATGCTGAAGCAAAGCCTAGTCAGGGTCAGTGGGAGAGTGTTGAAGAGTCTCCCAGTCCCAGTAATGAGGGTTGTTTCTCCTTCCTTCCCCGTACCCAGGCTCCCTAGAAGGTAAAAGTAAAGAAATGAAGTCCATCTTCTGTGTATTTTCAAAATAAAAGAACTATTACTTCCATTTTAATAATAGAGTTTTTGTGTATTTAATATAGGCAGTGATTTGGCCTCCAGCTGAGTTTAGATTTGAAGAGAGGAGAATATTAAACCCTATCAGCCAACCCATAAGCCAATTAAGTATTTCTAAGCTGGCAGAATGTGGGGAGGAATCCTTTTTTTTTTTTTTTTTCTTCTCCACCAGTACTCACAATTTTTTGTTTGAATGAGGTAAAATAGTGTCTTTGAAAAGGCGGTACCGAAAGTAGGTGACAGCAAAGGATGGCCCTACGGTGAGACCAGTGTGTAGGTCAGAGTTCAGACAAAGGCAGTTTGAGGGCCTGGAACAGTGCTGTCCAACAGAACCTTCTGTAATGATGAAAATGCTCCACACTAACAGGGTAGCCACAAGTAACATGTGGCTGAATGTGGCTAGTGTGACCAGTTCCTGAATTTTTAAATCTTATTTAATTTTGATGGATTTGGGTTCCAGTAGCCACATGTGGCTAACAGCATGGGCAGTACAGGACTAGAATGAAATAGATTTTGACATACACTCTCATGTATCAGAAAATTCCCAAAGAGCATCAGATTGCTGCCGTTGTGTGTATGATTGATTTGGAGCTAAAAGAACGTCTAAAGAGCTCTCCTGTGTAAGAGAATTACATTTCTACTTTGTCGTTTCAGAGGGGAAAAAAAAAAAACAAGACCGCTTGAGAGTGATTGCAGGGCAACATATTCAGGCGTAATATAAGAAGTTTCCTTACAGACACTCACATGAAATTATAGTCAGGTGTCTTAAAACGTAAGGATACCGCCCCCACTTCTAGCTGCCACCGGTTCTAAGAGTAGTCAAGGCTAGCTTGGCGACAGTAAGCAGGGATAGACTGTTTCCTCATCAATAAAATGAAGAGTCTAGGACTTGTCCTACCCTCCCCACACATGTCACCAGTTGCTAAGGATGAGAAGAAGTCGTGTTTTCACAAGTGCTCTGAAACCACCAAAGATGTGTTATTAAGCTTTACTATTATTAGGTTAAAGACATTGATTAATGGACTTTATGTACTTGGAGTCACCTTCAGGCTGCTTCTAAGAAAAGCAGAAATGTTCTTTAGGATCCTGAACCCAAGCCCCCTAGTTTCAGTAAACATGCCTCCCACCACCCCATGAATATAGCAAGTGGCACTGGCCATTCAGTCATTGATCTTAATTTTTTCAGTGATTATTTCACCTGGAGAGGATGCTGAAAGTGGCACTCGTGCCTTTCCAAATACCTAGAAGATTCCTGATAGTAAGCAAATGGATGAACTCACAGTAGTTAGGCTGTGGTCGATGCTCTCACTGCTGAGACAGCCGGTTAGTACTTAGAGCATCAATCAGCCGCGGGGCCTGCTGGTTCCTCCTGTTGGATGTAACATTCATGGAAAAGGAGCCTTGTAGGTAATGTCACAGCAGAGGCCTTAAATTGCAGAGAATTTCTACCAGCCTCGTGAACCAGGGCATGGCACGGGATCCATCGGCCCTGCCTATCCTCCCGTGGAGACGTAAGGAGGGCAGGACTGTGAGCCTGGAGCACAGCCACCCAGCGGCGGGCTGAGGCCCTTTGCAGAGCTTCCACGGAATTCATCAGCCGTGTGTGAACACTTGGACGCTGCACCTCTTCCTTTGTGGGGGCGTCCATTATCTGGTTCAGAAAGATGATGGCAGGCCTCAGGCTCATGTTGGTAGACCCTGCTTTCTGTTTAAGCAGGAGGACATTTCCTTGTCCTTCCTCTTGTTAAAATGGTAAACGCACAGTGCTGTCATTAGGGTGGAGCCCCTCAGCTCCTAAGGACAGGAGGGAACCCGACTTTTCCCCTTTCCTGCCGGCTTCCTCCCTTTCCATGTTTTCTCATGCCTGCGCTCGGAGCAGATGTGTCTTTATTGATGTGTTGATAGACTGTTGCATGCTCATAAAAGCTCCAAATAACCCTAGACAACTCCCATTTTGCACACTGGCATTTGATCCCTGTCCTACATACCCTTCTCTGGAGAGTAACGATATCCACCTGGACACAAGGCTGGTGGAAAGAAAACTCAGCCTCGTTTCACAGATGGCTCGTTTCATCCGTGGCACGTGTGTGCATGTGGATGCTCTTGCCCGTACTTTCTTCTCAGCCCAGACTGACGCGGGCATAGGTTACGTTGCTGGAGAAAATCAGCTTTCTACACCAGTTGTATTGGATGCAAATGTCCAGCTCTGGCTGGACTCCGGGGCCAAGTAGTCACTCCTTCTCAGTGTCTGGAATGGTTGCTCCAGACTTTTCCCTCTCATCTGAAACCCTCTAGTCCAGACTCTCTCTGCACCTCATTATCCATGGGTAGCCCTACCAAGAACACCAAGGCTGCCCAGTAAGATCATCCTTGACTTCTGTCTTCTGCATTTAACAGTTTTTGTCAGAATCATTATTCATGTTTGCATCGTTCCCTCTGCTGTCAGAGCAGAATGCATTTTTTTTTTTCATTCCCAAGGTCAAAACCATGTTCTTCAGCCAACCCCGCTGTCTCCTCCAAGGCCTTGTCACATCCATCGTTTCTTTCCCTTTGTCTTATCCCTCCTCTCTCCTTCACCACTTCCTTCCCTCTCAGCTAATGAACTTGAGCAAGTTTTCTCCGGTCCTTAAAAAAACTAAAACGCTTGGGTCTCTTGGGTCTCTCCTCTCTTTCAAAGTCCAGGGATTTGGTACTTGCCGTCATCCTTTCTTCATAACCTCCGAAGGAGGAACTGTATCCTGTTGTGCTAAGAAAACTGTTGCTTAGCACCCACCAGTGGGTTTCTGATCAAAGTCTGGTGATGGGGGCAGCATTCTGCCTGGGTGGTGCCCTGCTCGTCCTCGAGCTCTGTCACCCATGGCTTTCCTGACTCTGCCCGCCCTTTTGATCCTTTTCACTACCTTCATCAGGCCCTGCCCTCTTCCTCCTTAGATATCTGTGAACCCTGTGTCAGTAGAGAATGTTACTTCCTGGCACGGCTAGGAGAGTCAGATAGACCTGCCTTAGATCCTGGCGTGGCTCCACCACTTATTTAGCTCTGGAAACTTGAGTCAAGTTACTGGATTTTTCTGAGTATGTTTTCTCATACTGACTTCAGAGGGTTGTGAGGATAAAATTAGCAGACACATGACAAGTGCTTTGCTTCATTCCTAGCTAACTGCTTCTCACTTTGCTTTCTTTTCTCTGACTGCCATGCCCTCACTTTCCATCTTTATCCTTTCTGTCCCTGGCCTCCCTCTGGAGCCTCAAAGCCACATCATCAGCCACCTGCTGGATGCCTTTCTCAAATAGAAATCTTCATTCCTTTCTCCCAAAGCAGGTTTCTCCTACCCCGACTCAGCCTGGGAGCCTCCCAGGGTTGAGACATGATATGTTTCACCTTCTCTCTCTCTTACCCTCTTAACCAGTCAGTCAACAAGCCATGCCCCATACTCCAGCCCCCTGGGTTCTTGGGTCTGGATGTTTCATTCTTTAAAAAAAATTTTTTAATGTTTATTTTTGAGAGAGAAAGAGAGAGACCAGCGGAGGGGCAGAGAAAGAGGGAGACACAGAATCTGAAACAGGCTCCAGGCTCCAGGCTGTCAGCACAGAGCCCGATGTGGGGCTTGGACCCATGAACCACAAGATCATGACCTGAGCTGAAGTCAGACGCTTAACCGACTGAGCCACCCAGGTGTGCCCCTGGACTTTTCATTCTTAATGCCACAGTTTTGGTTAAGGGTCCTTTTACCTCCAGCTTAGATCATTGTTCTGGCCTCCAAAGTGCCCCTCATCTTTATTTCATTGCAAACATTCTTCTAAAGCTGTGCACATCTGATCATGTCATTGCCTGTGCAGATGGTCCCCTGTTGCACTCTTCTATTCCCTGTGAACTTTTGACTGAAGGTTCCACAGCCAATCTGTAGTTCAGGGGTAGAGCTGGAAGAATGGCTGATACTATGCATAAAGTTAGAACTCATTAAATGCTGAATAAATATAGTGTAAAATAAAGCAAAATCAGTAGTATAGTAAGGCATAATGTCATAAGAATTGCTTTGGTGATAAGTGGTCAATTAATTAAAAGTTAGCTCTCGATATATCCTACCGAATTTATTGTAGAATAGTCTATGCCTTGATCCCCATTTTCACTTGAAGCATATTAAAAGAGGAAAATGGATTGGACAGATGAGTAGGGGGTCTCCACAGGGCATCAACAGGCTTCCTTCGGTCTCCACCTAGCCTGTGTGAGGCCACCCTCTGTACACTTCTTCCAGCCAGTGCTCAAAGGACCAGGTCCACATTCTTGACATGGGTGTTTTGATCCTAAGGAGACCACCTTTGATAAACTCGAAATCGAGTACAAGACTGATGATGAACTTGGGTCCCTGGAAAAATTGTGATAGTTTGTAATGCAAGTCTGTTGTGGGCACAAGAAAGCACACTTACTGGTGCCCTGAGCCCCCACCTCCCCGTGTCTCACACGCTCTTCCCCACCCCTGACCCTCAGCACTCCAGGCAAGAAAACAGTGATGTTTCTGCATCTGGAAGCACGTTCTATGTGAGAAGAGGCCAGTGGAAGGGGATTTGATGTGTGAATGACAGATCCCCACGTAACACTACTGGGGGGCACTTGATCTGACCGGCTTGAAGCTGAAAACTTACCAGGTCATACTGGAAATTGTTGCCGCCGGGCATGGCTTTCATCCTTGTTTATCTTCTTAAAAAAAAAAAACAACAAAAAACCTTACTGAAGGGTTTGGGTTTTTGTTTTGGGTTTTTTTGTGGGGTTTTTTTTGTTTTGGTTTTGGTTTTGTGCAAATCATACTTTTTCATGTGTGTGTGTGTGTGTGTGTGTACGTACGTGTGTGCAAGAGCATTTGTAGATTCCTTTTTCATGTTACTTGTCACTGCAGGGCAAGGTTGTAACCTTGTGATGCAGATTGTGTCTTAATGAATTCATCATTTGCCATGGGAAAGAGATGTTTCTTTAAATGGTGAAAAAACATTTTCTAACAATAGTATAGAAACATTGCGTTGAAAATAATAGCTAATATTTTGAGCAACTGTGACATGTTAGCTACCACCTTAAAGACTTCATGCATTAGCTCATTTACTCCCCAGAAGAATCCATTATTGCTGATTTTCCCATTGAGATTTGAGAAACTGAAACAGAGGAAACTTAAGTACTTTGCCTGAGGTCACACATTTAGGTAATGAGAGATTCAGGGTTCGAACTCAGGTGGAGGTTCTAGCTCCCGCCAAGTTGGTCCTACTATTTCCAGAAAATATTCCTGAGCATTATTAGTGGGTACAAGCCTGGAACACTGAGGGCTTACTCAGGGTTCTCTCAGGCTGGTGCATTGCCTGACCGAAAGGTACCCAAGACCCAAGACGTGGCCCTTGCCTTTAAGGTCATTACTGTCTGGTGGTTATAGGGGAGGGCTGAGTCTGTCTTATTTATTGGTAAATCCCCATTGCTGGGCACAGTGTAGACATATAGGGGTTGCTCAACAAAATTTTACTGAATCAAATCAGTATAGATTCCAAAAGGCTAATTTGGCTTCAGAATTGTCAGGGTTGAACCATGACTCCTTGATAATAAAGGCGAATCTGAGACTTCTGAAATGTAGCAGTCATGACTTCCTGCTTCCTTTAGAAACACCAATGGTGGAAGGGAGGATGTGGTGGTTGAATTACTGTTCTTACCACTGCAGTATTTTTAAACTCTTTCAAGGGTTACTGGATGCTCCCTGGCTCCTGTATGATTTATAAATCTATTATTCATGTCACAGAGAGATTTTAATGCTGGAGAACCATCAGGTGAACTCAATCATATAGTGTAATGTGTGGGAGGTTACCAAGGTTGAGGGGGACAGAAAAAGAAAATGATTAATTCGCAGGTAGAACACAGGACAGAAGGACAGAAAAGGAGGGGGGGGGAGGGCTGGAGGCCAGTTAGGAAGACACTGCAGAGACCAGTGTAAGGAGCAAAGACATGCGTCCGAGCAGAGGCGCGATGAAGAGTGTACAGGGAAAATGAACAGGAGCCACTGGCTCCACAGGAAGACTGAGGCTCAGGATGAAGCATTGAATACAGTCATCCACTGATGACGACCTAAGAACCTGAAAGCACGGGCCTTTGTCCTAAAGCCACCATTTCATGTTGGATGAGTTCAGAGCGGGACGGCGTTTTCAGGCCACCCCCGTGTCGTTGACGGAGAGCGCGTTTGGACCGTGAGTGCTGTTTCGCATTCTCAGCGTGGAGACAGTTAAGAACCAGGGGAGAGGGATGATGGGGGTAGGAGGACTGCTTGTTGTAGAGGGGGCAGGGGAGGGGTGGGAATGTCAGCAGGTAGTGCAGCTTTGCCAGGGAGTGTTCTTAGAGAAGTAGGACGCAGCCCCCCTTCCCATGAAAACATTTTACTGCCCTCATCCGCTCGGCAGAACCGCTGCATCTAGATACCTGGTGTTTGATTTGGACTTGGTGTTTATTCCGCGTGAAAATGTGGACAGAAAGTGGATGTTTTATGTACTGTCTCTTTTCAAGCAGGATGGAAGGGGCTTGTAAAAGTGGTTTCCACGGCATAAGCTAGCATTTTAAAGATTTATGGAACAAGTGTCCACTTACAGGTTCATTTAAGTTTTACAAAACATTTCTGCTTCTGCCTTGCCATGTCGGCCAAAGATTCTGGGATTTAAATAAATAGAACCTGGTAGGATACAATAAAGTGCAAAAAAACTTAAGATGCATCCAGTTACTACTGAAAAGGAATATTGAGGCCCGAGTGACCTCCTTCCTGATGTCTCCTGAACACAAGACAGCTTTAATCTTTAGGTTCTGTGTTACTCAAATAAGCCGAGGGATTTGTGACTTGGGGGATGCTGCCAAGGATAGCCACCAAAGATAATGATCGTATTTCAGATCGGCGCTTCTGTGCTAATGAAAGGAGACAGGTGAGAGTGCAGAACAGAAGTTTTAATAGCGCTTGCCTCTCGTTCTTTCCTTAGAGTTTCTCAACCCAGCTGACCCGGTGACGTTTTTAAAAAATAAATAGTTTCAAGCGCATTAGTAGGCAGAATTTATTGTGGTGAGACAGGGAGCGAGTAGCAGTGGAAGTCAGGGAAGCCTGTGGACATCAAAACTCGTGTTTGCTAAGTCCCTCCTGTGTTCGCTGTTGTGGAGATTTTAGTGAAAACAAAATCGGGTCTCTGCCAAGCTCAGAAGGTGTATTTGCTCTGTCTTTGTTCGTTCTTCTTGGTTTTCCCAGGGCCCAGAACTCTTAGCACCTTAGCAGCAAATGTCTATTGAATGATGGCTTTGGAAGGACGCTCTAGAAAACACTAGGCATACAATCTTAATAAATTACATTGTGATGCCTTCATCTCATCCTTCCGTCTGGCCCAAGGAACTGGTCCTTGAAAATTTCCCTGAAGGAGCTTTTCTTTTACTGTGGAAGCCGGATGAAAGAATAAGTGAGTGGTAAAGGAACAAATGAGTAAAAGAAAACTCTCTCTTGTTCAATCCTTAGACCAAATTATCCTAAACTTGCTCATTAAGACTTGCTTAGCTATGCTTTTTCTACCACGTCCCTAAGCATTTTAATCTTTTATTAATTATTCAACCTCCATATTGCTTTAGGTGAAATAGAGACTTGACACAGTTTGAAATGCAGGAAGTTTCTTTTTTGTTTTCCTCCACAACTATATGCAACCAGCTAGAAACTTTGTCCTGTTGGTAGTTCTGTTTCAGCGAGCCTCAGTCCAAACTAGAAATTAAGCCACAGAGGTCGTTATGGCATCGTCCTCAGGAAGGCACTGGTGTCAGAAAAGAGCATTCTTCATTCAGCCCCGGTATGGTCTTTGGACCCTTCCATTTGTGTGCAGAAGGAAGCACATCGATGGTTCGTAAAACCTGGCTGTAACTGTGCAGACCACCTTCACATCTGTGTTAGAGCTATTGTCTGAGAGTAAAGTTGGCTATCCATCGTGGGATGTATACAACAGCCAGACCTCCCAACACGTGTTACATCTGTCTTTATTTCGGATCATGGCATTTATGGAGATGATTAGGGACAGCTTATTTGAACTGAGATCCAGAGAGCTTACTTACTTATTTAGCAAATATTTGTTGAACGCCTACTGTGTGCTGTATAATACCAGGGAATAAAATTATAGACAAACAGCCCCTATCCTCAAGGAGTAAGTAAGTAGTCTAGCATATAAATTCAACAGGAGACAGCTGCCAGGATTGCAAAGTGGTAGTTTGGGCAGAGGGACTGGGCCTTGGAAGGAAAGAGGAAGAAGACATGGCGAATGTGGACCAAGGCTGGCAGCACGGAGGCTCCAGAGTCCCCTGGAAATGCTAGTGTTGGATGTGGAGGGGCCATCTCGAAATCTCTTATCCAGAGCATCCAGGGGCTGTGGGTTGATGGTCCCACTGGGATGGGTAGGGGAGGAAGAATCAGTGCACTGGGGCCAGGGTCTGTCCTCCATCCCGTCCTTCTCCAGGGATGGGATGACAGGTACTCCAGAAGCCAACATGACACCAGCTTAGTAAAGACAAGCAGTAAACACCTTCCAGTGGCTGTCTTAATCTGGATGCTTGCTACTGTATTTTAACAACATGATGGCATTTACCGTAGGAATGGTTACATACCGGTCTAGGTACTTTATATGTATTTTGTTTTATCTTCACAACTTTGTAAGATAGGCAGTATTATTCACTGCCTATCTTAAAAGGTGATAAAATTGAGGAATGAAGAGGCTGCCCCAGCTAGGCAAAGGCCAGGATGGTGCAGCGGGGACACAGGTCCACAATTGTGTGCCACAACTAAGTGACAGTGCCTCCTTGAATATAAAGTCCTCCAAAATCCCATTACCAAGATTCCACGTATTTGCCTAGTAGAATAGCTTTGTGTTAGGTCCTTTTTTTCCCGATCATTTCTTTTTCCATAAATGTAACAATCTTGTTGGCTTCACTTAAACACAATTATAAATGTGTTGTTTTAATGCTTGTGACTAGAGAGTTAGGAGGTGTAGGCACTCTGATCTCTTTTAATCTGTTTCAGTGTGTTTTTACATTCTGATTACAAGCCACTAAATTGATTTAGTAGTTTGGAGCACCTTTGGGTGTTCTCTCAGACACCAAACAAACAATTTCTAACCACAGCGACTAAATCAGGCACTTCCAAGTTTGAGTAATTTATAAAGTAGAAAAAAATGTATGCGGCCAAATAAATATCCAAGCAGTTGGGACATGTCTGAAGTGAAACACTGTTTCCTGAAACATATCCAGTAAATGTACAACTATGTCACAAAAAGAGTTTATGCTCAAGATAATGTAATATGATGTATTTGTTCCCCAAGAACATTGCCCTATAGTTTATGAAGCATCTCCATAATGAAGTTATTTGTTTCCGATGCTCTTTATGAAAATGAAATGTTCCCATGAACCCTGGAAAACTTGGTCAATCCAATTAGGGAAAAAATGAATTTTGTGTTGAGCATTTTAATCCCCAAATTAGCAGGGACATTCAACAACTGTAATAAATTCAAGGATTACTTGGAGACTGATTTAATCTTTAGATCTAATTTGATTGTCTTGTTTTAACATTTTGGATTTACAAGATTTATCAGACCAGCAAAATTGCCCTTGGCGTGGAAGAGCTTGAGTTTGGACCTTTTTTTATCTTTTAAGGAAAACCGAAAATTCTTTGTAGGGATAATTTTTTACATGCATCATAGGGTGTATTCCTGTGGGAGAGACTTACCAAATACCTGATAAAATGAACAGAAGGGAAAGTATTTTGAATTGGCCAACTGTAACATGTTCCACATGTATTGGGAATGGCATTTCAGTAGGTGAGGTGGAAGGATTAGACTAATCTTCACTATCCAAAAGGGCCGCTATGGTGTGCTTTGATAATCTTTCTACAAAGCTGGTGGATTTTATCCCCTGCGTTCTGGAGCTCCTGGATGCTAAAGTCCCAGCTTTCTTTATGTGGAGCACCAAGAAAAGGCAACCGCTTACCTGTTAAGTTAGCCTTACACCCAGGCAGAAAGCAGTCACAGAAAGATCGCTTCAGTGATACTAATTGCGTGCCTACCTGAAAGTCAAATGATTTGTTGCTGCTTCAATGTTTTGGACTTCTCTAATGGTGAGTGTGTATTTAAGATGAATGAGAAGCAAGTGAAAAGTGTCCTGCATTTTTTTAAGAGAGCCAAACAAAAGAAATGGAGGCATCGTATTGAGAGTGGCAGTGGGGCATAGTGGTTCGGGGGTATAGCTCCAGAGTCAGACTGGCTGCCTTTGAAGCCCGCCGCCGCTATGTACTTGTTAGAAGATGGTAGCTAACTTATGTGCCCTCTTAGTGCATCTGTTTCTTCATCCCTGGAAAGGGTATAATAGAATATGATTCATGGGATCGTTCAAAGGACTAATTGGGGGTGCATATAAAAAACACTTAGGATAGTGTCGTTCCCATGCTGGGGGCACAATAAATGTTAGCCATGGTTAATATTTCTAAAATTCCAGACTTGAGGCTTCCAGGCACATTAAGTGCGGGTTGTATCACAGTGCAGGTGGGAGCCACGAAGCTACCGATACTTAAGCCGGGGTGAGTGGGTATCGGATGAGTCCGTGCAGATAGACTGTTCCATCCCCAAGCGAGACGTACGCTATGGACATCGACCGGCCTGAACGTTTAGACAGTCTGAGGCACTCAGAGGTGCTCAGAGGATATAGCAGGCACAGGTAGATGCTGATACCAGGGGCACCCCTGTAGGGTACCTCGTATCAGTAAGCATCATGGGAGATAGTACAGGGGCAGCAGTTGCTGAACCCTGATTCCACTTTGTCGAGAACTCAGATGATGGCTCCAAACCCTGGCTGTATTCATCCTTCCAGCCTAAGTACTTTACATGTATTGCTTTCCTTTGATTTGATTCCACATACAGATCCCGCATGGGTGCCTCCCAGCAGCATCACCCTCTCCCCTCCCCAGCTTAAACCAATTAGAGCCCACTCTGCAACTGGAGTTGGAGTTGATCCCACAGAAATGGAAAGTTGGAGCAAGGATATCTCCAAAGGAAAGTTGGGGTACCGTTTCACCAAGAAAATTGAAAGGATGAGGTGACAAACAACAGGTGCCTCCACATATGTGCTGAGACAGATTGACTCTCCACTTAGCTCTGGCTCCGAAACGAGCAGACCTAACTTGGCAGGTGAGTCTGTCCACAGACCAGTGCAGAACGTGGGACAGGCAAAATAAGTGGAAAGGAAAGAGATGTTGGAAAGAACCAATATTCGTGGGGTGTCTATTCTGTGCCGAGTCTTTACATTTGTGGTCTAATTTAAGCCTCATCACACCAGAAAGCAGAATTGGGAGGTTTAAAGGGGTCAAAGATGAGGATAAAGAGGAATCTGGAGCACGGCGAGGTAATACAGCCAGAGCTTTGGGTGACCCCAGGGTAGACTGGGGAGAGAGGCCGCCGAGAGGGGAAAATGAGTGCTGAAGGGCAGGGGGTATGCGGGCAGGTTGAAAAGGGAACTGTTGGGGTTCCAAAGATGAAATTCTCTGCTTGACCTGGATGTGAAGTGAATAATCACTTTGTTGTTTGGAAAGCAGTACAGCCAGCCATCCATACCACAGTCCTGATCTCGCAACCCGCGTATCTTCTGTATCAACAAGGAAGATCCTGTTAAAGACGTAAACGTGAATTCTGTGTGCCATGTGTCTGTTTGTGCCACATTTAATTTCATTAGCTGTAATACCACGTGGCTGTGCTTATTTAACTGCTTAGACCAGATGCTAGTGCCTTCTGAAGAAAAGTGGTTACACGGTGTAATTGAACATGTCCTGTTGACAGAGTTACCGCAACCCATTTCCCAATCAAATACAGGCGATTCAATAAAATGAAAGCAGAGTCTACCCCTCTGCCACCATTGCTGAGTCAAAACCTAGGGGAGAAAAGGTAAGGCAAAGTGGGGACATAGCACGGTTACGCTGTGTGCCATGGGGAGACAGGAATCAAGGCAGGCCTTCTGCCCCACACTGAATGAAAGCGTTGCTACTTGCTGGTACCTGCATTTGGCTGGTGACCAAGGGGAGAGGCCTTGGCGGCCAAGGTTATGGCCAGTCTGAGAATGGTGATGAGGGTGGGCGTTGAGCAGTTTGAAAAGCAGCCACAACGTTTTGAAAAAGGACATCAAGTATTGGCCTCTGAATGGAATCCAGTGTAGCCCAGACAGTGGTGTTGACTCTGGGCAGAGGAGGGTGTGGGGTTTTATGAATGTTTTCAGTCAGCACTATAAAAATGTTCTGGCCAGATCAGTATAGGAGAACAAACATCTAACATAGCCGTCACTGAAAATAGTTCTGTATTTATTGGGAAAAAAGGAAGGGCCTCCCTGATCCTGCTTATGGAACCAGGAAGGTTGCGTTTTAGTAAAAGACAGAAGAAGGTCACACTCCGGCACTGGAACTGGTCAGCAGGACCACTAGAGATGGTCGTAATGCTGATGGTCTCTAGACATGGTAAGAAGTGAGAAAGTCTCATTGAAAAGCTGGAAAATGGCGCCTTGCCGTGAGAAGGGACTGAAATGACCCAGTTGCCTTGCCTTGGATGTTATTGTTCCATAGTTTTCTTCCTGTTGTGTTGAGGGAAAACTTGCATTCATTCTCTCCTCTGTCCTTGCTTGTAGAGAAGTTGATGATTTTACAGTCGAAAGGACCCTAAGACCCACCCAAGCCCTGTTTAGCCTCTCATTTTACCCATGAGGACAAGGAGACGCAAAGAGGAAAACACACAGCGTGAGAGAGATGCGTCCAGGGCCACTGTCTCTTCTCCCGCTGCAGGATTTGACCCTCATCTAGTGCTCAGAGGCTGACAGAGCAGGTGGTGAGGAGAGGGAGACAGGGGCACGATATGTGATGGTCTCCCCGCCCCCCCCCCCCCCCCCCCACTGCTACTCACCCAGAACAGCTTCACCTGTATCTATTTTGTATACTGGCTTCCTATATGAGAACTTACTTAAAATGCTTTTCCCGTGGGCAAAAGTACACAGTCTGAGCCCCCACTATCCTTAACCACAGGACTTCTGAGAAAGGGTGGTGGCCGTGTCTTGGGCTTTCTCCTCCTCTCCCTTGCCGGTGTGTCTGAGATACGGGCCTCGCTCTATTCGCTGTTCTCCTGACTCCAGTGACAAAGGCAAAGCTGAACCACCACGTCTTCTTACAGAGAGTTATTCAGAAGGTAGAGGAGAAAATATTTTAGAGCGGTTGAATGCTTAGTGTAGAACTTGGTCACCATGCCCCAAGCCTAATTAGATTCTAAACAATTAGATTTAGGGGGCAGAGCCCTGGACATTAGTCCCAGCTCTGCAAGGGAGTTGCCGTTTGACCTTGCACAGTGCACGTAGACCAGTTCCTGGAACCATCAGACCCACCTGAGAAAGGACACAAGATGGCAAAACCTCGTCAGGCTGCTGAAGGAGTGCAGGCTGTCAGGGGGAGGAAGGCGTCCCACCTCTGAGCTCATTAGCCCCAGCCGTCTGCCTGCATCTAGCCTCGCCCTGGGCCTCAGCTCTAGAGCATCTCCATTGTGACTAAAAACTCTAACTGCTCGTTTTGCACACATTTTGTGTTTGATTCATTTAGTGACCAAGTCTTCAGCTTCTCTCTCTGCTTTCTGCCCTGTGGGTGGGGGCCAGCCTCAAGGTCAGCACAGCAGGCTGCGCCTGGAGAGGCAATCACGGCCCCAGAATGGACTCCTTTATGCCTGAAGGGGCCCTTTCTAGGAGGCTCCCCAGGGACTGCTGATCTGTCCTCCCAAGGCTTCATGATTGCCTCTCCACCCATCTCCAAAGGGATCTGATTGCTGCTCTGCTCTCCCCTGGGCCTTTTTTTGTGCCTTTTACTCACATCCAGCCTGTGTCCTGAAGGCCTGATTGGCCCTCTCCGCTTCTCCCAGGGCACCAGGATTGTTCCGCAACTCCCCTTCAGCTGCCTTAGCCACCTAATCTCTGCCCCACCAGCGTTTGGTTTTTCCTTACTCTGGGAGTGCCCCTTTACGCACATACGTACATGCACATATGTGTACAGAGCGCCACCATGGAAACTCCTCTGGATCTTTCTGTCAGCACTTGCTTAATGTAATTCCATTCTCCTACACCTAACTTCCGAGTTAGCTCTGACTCACACAGGCCGTAGACAGCTATGGTTGGCTGTGTCCCTTTCTTGATTTTACCTTGAGCTGGCTAGAAGAGGCTAGAGACCCAGGTCTCTGCTTCATGCAGCATCTCTTATTTACTTGAACATAAGGCCTCTGGTCACTTCTAAGAGATCAGATCCGTTTTACCCCAGATGGTGTTTTCTGAACCAAGTTGGATTTCTTTTCTCCCTTGGCATAAAGTAAACAAGTGTTCTCACTCAGGTGGCAGCAGTGAAGACACATTAAGTCCTCAGGTCACATTAGCATGCTTGTTGAGGCCTTTAAACAATCTGATCATCAAAGTGCGTGGTAATAACTATAAAACCATAATCGCAGGTGGCAGTGAGCATGAAATGCACGGCTCCATGCTTAGTTTTTAGGATAATAGGGACATTCATGGGTTTCCAAATGAAGGCCTTTGTGTTTGTAGCCCCGTGTCTCCCCAGCCTCTGAAAGGTCTACTTTGCTCAATATGTCTAGAGAGCACTGGCTTCTAGAATAACATCAGGAGCTGCTCTACCTGTTGGCCTTCTGCGTGCAGTTGGGGAGCTGGTTGTGGTCGAAGGGGAAATGGAGAACATTCTTCAGGTTCGGCATTGTAAAGGTTGGTTCTCCCAAAGAAAATTGTTTTGGGAATAGTACTTCTAACATGGAGGGAGGGTCTGGGTTTTTAGGGATGGCAGAAGGTAACTTGTGACATTTTCTCAGAATTTTTTTTGCAATCTTGATTTTTCATTTGAGAGTTTTCTTTCTGAGTAAAATGCACAGCTAGTTCAGCACCCTGAAATTCATGCATTTGGATATTCTGGGCATTCCCCTATGTCCTTCAAAATCCAGTGAAGATGTTAGACTGAGCCATCTTCCTATGAGAATCTCCTTTATTCACCATCCGCTCCTTAATTTCTGTTTTGTAGCATTTTGTCTTCTGACCTGCATTTGGCATATAACGTTTATCATATAATTTTCATTTTATTTCTACTCACATTCACGTAGGCATATGTAGGATAACTGTGATAATATCTTTTCTGCCTAAAGTAGTGCGAGGCAGTGGAGGCATGAGTGGCTCCTTTTAAGCCCTTCTAAATAGTGAGAAGTGTACCCTAGCCACCACAATCAGCTCATGGACCCCTGCTCCCAGCTGCTGAACTCCCCTGGCTCATATTTGTGTCTCAGTACCATGATGATGGAGAGAAGCTCCATTTTAGGATACAAATTCCAATGAAATTTTGATAGAGATTGCTTTGAATCTGTAGATAACTTTGGGTAGTGTTGACATCATAACAATATGAAGTCTTCCAATCGATGAACAAGGGTGTCTTTCCCTTTATTTAGGTCTTTAATTTCTTTTAGCAATGTTTGTTTTGTAGTTTTCAGTGTACAAGTCTGTCACCTCTTTGGCTAAATAGGTATTTTATCCTCTTGGATGCTACTGTAAATGGGATGGTTTTCTGATTTTCCTTTTTGAATCATGCATTACTGGTATATAGAAACACAACCAATTTTTATGTGTTGGTCTTGTACCATGCAACTTGGCTGAGTTCATTTTATTAGCTTTGAGATTTTCTGCGTATCGAATCATTTCATCTGTGAATAGAGATAGGTGCCTTTCTTTTTTTTTTTTTTTTCCTTCCCTAATTGCTCTGGTTAGAACTTCTGGTACAATGTTTTGTAACTTCCTATCTATTGATAGTTTTCCAAGTGTTTTTATCATGATAAGGTATTGGATTTTGTCAAATCCTTTTGCACATCATTTGAGCTGTGGTGGGTAGAATCTTCAAGAAAGAGTAGGATTGATATAAATAAAGAGAAATGTAGAGTCTGGAGAAGTTAAGTAGCTGAAGTACAGCGCTAGGAATATGACTCACGTCTGCAGACGTGACTGCATAATCTAAATAAAGTCACTGGAAGAGAATATTGCAGAGAAGAAGACTAGTAACGTGCCTGGGAAGGGCAGATTCTGAGTGCACTGGGAGGACCTTGAATGCCAGAATGCCTTATAGGTCAACATTCTGGAGCTCCCGGGGTTTCTGAGCCCAGTCAGACTAGGAATTATGATCTCAGCTCATCTTCTCTACTTTTGTACCTCTGCTTCTGTTGACTCTCACATCCATCTAACAATCTTCCCTTCTTAATTTTGTTAGTAAAGTGTCATGTGGAACAAAGGAAATACTAAATTTCTTTAATACCATGTGATGATGAATCCTATGATTTTTTTTTTTTTAATTTAAGCATAAAAACAAAATTAAGAAGTGAGCCAACTCTTTCTGGTGGTTCATTTCTAGTTATGTACAGAGACAGACCTGGTAACAAGCCAACAGCTTTTGTCAGGGCTGTGAATTAGACAGGGGGGTGGGGGGAGGAATGACTGCACATTCTTAGCTCCCGGGCCAGGGTTCCTGTGATTTCTGCCAGCCCTCTTCCAGACAGCAGCATGGTTCCTCAGCTGTCCTTCTAGCCAGGGAGACAGATGGAACCTCAGGGGCTTCCTGTTTAGGCGTCTCAGAATTCAGAGTTGTTATGATGTGTGGGCTTTGAAAATGCCACACTTCAGGGAAGCTGAGTTTTTGCATTCATGCGTTCTTATATTGAGCATGTGTTCTTTTCCATCTCATGGCAATGACTTCCGTTGTATGTGCCTCCGAGCCCTTTCCTGAAGTCTCAACAGAGAATGGGTCCTGCTCTGCTGGAAGCCAGACTTCTTAGGTGTGCTCAGGGTTTGCCTTAGTGCACATGCTCTCCTGCCCAGTTCTGAGGCCAGCCCCATTCCCCTCCTCACACCATTGTAGTTAGTCCTAGGATTCTGCTCCCTCCAAGTAGTGGGCCGTGACCTAAGGACCAGCCCATGTATGTCAGTGGCCAAGGCATATCAGGGAGGTGGCTGTTTAGCTCTTTACCCAGGAGCCTCTGTCCTTTCCAGACACCTTCCAGCATACTGTTAACCTACGTGCAGGGACAGAAAAGCCCAGAAACACGTGGTACAAATGTTAATGGCTTTTTCATTAGGATACTTCATCACACACTTCCAGCTGTTGGTGGCAGGAGGTGATGGTGAGGCATCTCTTGGATAAGAAGGATGTAGAGATCAATGGAGATCAGAAATGAAAAGATAAAAATGATTTGGTCATCAGAAAGCTATTTGACTGCTAAGCTTTAGCCAACAGCAGCTATGTCTGCATGGAAAAAATGCAGACACACATCCTTGGTTGCAGGTCAGTATTTCCCTGTCACCATCATCACGTCATATTAGCAAAGATGCCAAGTGCATGACACAGGACTGGGCCCTGTATGCAGTTGCACAAAAATGCTTCCCCACTTAAGTTGTATAGACGTGTAACCAAGACTGGACAGTTACCACAATTCTGGAGCAGCACCAAGCTTCAGAAGTAAATGAGTAAGCCTAACTTTTAAGTAAGCTTCAAACAAAAAAGTCTAAATTTTGGAAGCAAATAGTGCTCTCTTTCATATTTCAAAAAAAGGGGGGTATCTTTCTGTTTCTACAAAGGCGCACAGCTCTTATGCTGTAACATCGAATATAGATTTTATTTTTCTTCTTTTTAGAAAAGTTGTTTTGTTAACAATTCAGAAAGCCATACGGGTTATTTTTTTTTTAATTGGGCAATTTTTACAAAGTTTCTAAACTAAAAAGCAAAAACCTCCATCCCCATGCTCCCCAGACATGCTTCTACTCCCGCAGGGTAACTGCTGTTAAGATTTCTCTGTAGCTTTCTCATCCCTTTGCTTAAGCACAGATGCGTGGATGTGTGCTAAGTGATTGTTTCAAAGTTATATTGACAAATGCATATGTTTCTGCCTACACGTAAGGTGGTGGTTGTTTAAGTCGGTTCCCTTAGCTTCTAGAATACAAAAGCTGACAGCCTTGCCCCTTAATACTGCTTATTGCCACAGTGGTTAGGCCTACTGCTTACCACTTTTGGCTTTAATTTTTAGATGACTTATTCTTATTGGTTTTCCTGCCCCCACCAATTACCCATCATGCCTACACATTCAGAATCCATTTCTTTTATTTGGGGTGAAAATAATTCCTTCTCCTGAGTGCAGAACACCAAGACTGCCTCCCTGTGTTTTGGAGGGATGCTTGCCTCTGAGGCTGTAACTCTTCGTTGAATTAGCTTCATGACCACATCTTGGTTTTTGTTTTTGCTTTTCCAATCGGTAGGTGTGGCATGACCCATCAAGATGCTCTTTGCTCAGTAAAACAGAAACATACTCTTCTCCACAGCTTTTCCCATAGAAGCTTACTTATCTGCCCCAGTGACTTTGGTCTTGGCCTTGCTTTGTTTTGAAATTTGTGATTTGCTCTTGGATATAGCAAACCCCTTTCACTGACTGTGGTGTTGGCCACTGATTCAGAAATCCAGTCCTGAAGACTTAAAAAACTCAGCAGACTTGCCCAAGGTGGGCCCCTGCTCTTGCTCAAGTCTCTCTTCCTCTCCAGGAACTGAATTTTTCATGCAGTAATTAAAATTTGTAGGTCAAGCCTCCCATGGCACCGTTTGCTGCTAATATGGGAAAGCAGTGATCAGATTCGCTTATGCTGCTCTTCACTGAGCTGAGACTTAACGGATGAAGGGTGACATTTTCCCCCATTTTGTAAATTAATGCCATTGATCTGCCTAACAAGAACAAAGTTAGGCTTCAAAATACCAAATGATAAAGAGATTAAGACTTTAAATGGCTTTCCAAAAGGCAACCTCTATTGTAAGGCTCCAAGCTGACTATTGAACTTTCAATTAGAATTTCTAATAGGCTATTGACTTAAATGGATAAAATGTTGCAAGTGATAGCTTTCAAGATGACAAAGATTGCTTCTTACATTCTGGAATATTACTTTATGTAGCCTATACTGTTCTGGAAGGTGAATAATAATAATATACTGGCCTCCCTCTGTAGAGTATCTGTGCTGTGGTTTTCTCAGAGATGAATAAATGCATTTTTTGAAATAAATGCATTTAAAAAAATTTTTTTTTAATGTTTTATTTATTTTTGAGAGCAAGAGAGAGACAGAGTGTGAGTGGGAGGGGCAGAGAGAGGGAGACACAGAATCCGAAGCAGGCTCCAGGCTCTGAGCTGTCAGCACAGAGCCCGACGCGGGGCTAGAACCCACGAACTGTGAGATCATGACCTGAGCCGAAGTCGGACACTTAACCGATGAGCCACGCAAGCACCCCGAAATAAATGCATTTTTGAAATACTTTTCTCTTTTCGTGTTTGCTAAACATGGACTCCATGAAACATTTCATGGCCAGGAAGTCCCTTTGGTCTTTGATGGTATGACAACATTGTTCTTTTATGAAAAGCAGCCGGCGAGATAGGTGTTTCTCCGTGTGCACATGCACTGGGCCGTGCGCGCTTGTGTACATGTTTGTAAGTGGTGCCGCAGCACGTGTGTTGTCCGTCACTGCTGTCTGCCTCAGTTTCCTGTTCTTAGAAGTTGTGATTCTACTCCCTGGTGGTTCCCAGGGTAGTGTACCTCAGTCTAGCCCTTGTTATGAAACACTAGCTCTAATACATTTTTAAATACTAATTTTTCACAGACCAGCTACCTCTTCTGGGATAAAGGGTTAATATTATGCTTATGTTACAGTGCATTAAAAACTCTAATTAAAACAGCATTACATTCCCATCTGCCAATCTCCAGTAATCTTCTTTAATTGCAGTAATTAAACTATATTTACATGTTCAGAATACTTGTAATTTAGCAAATTGCACTCTCTGCTCTACATTTAATCAAACAACCAGTTCCAGTATATTTAGTGTGGAAAGAAGTAATTTCAATGTTTTGATTACTATAGCAGATTTGACAGAGTAAGTGCCCCTCTAGTAGAGGGCTTGAAAGGGAAGGCAAACATGAAATATAGTCATGGTTTTGATTGTCATGTGAATGCCTAATTACATGTTGGAGGATTAACTATTAAAGGGTATCATGGTTGCACTTGATGTTTAGACACAGCCGATATTACAGATAGCACAGACTGTCTTTTAGGGAAATTTGACAAAGGAAACAAAGTTTTCTCCCAGCGACGGGAGATGGTTGGAAAAGTTAGTGAAAATGTTGCCTGGATCGTGTAATTGCTGTTGTGTCTCCTACCTGTGGTCCCCAAGTCTGTCATGCAAGATGCTCATTATAGTCATCCGAGTTAAGAGTCCAGCTGAAATTCGGTGAAGAGCAACACAGGGAAATGTTTACGAGGACACCAGTTCATGAGTGAGTCCCTCTGCGTTTCTGTCTCTCATATCCCATCATTTCTGTCCAGGTTGGCCCTGGAGAAGACATTCGGCTTCCCGGAAAGGCCCCACCTGTTTGCCAGACCATCCCATCTAACCCATCTCCTCGCCCTCATCTTTGTTCCTCAGTTCCCTCATTTGAAAACCAGAAATAGTAACATTATAAATATTGATTGTATTCTAAGGAATAACTTCTTAATCACGTTCAAAGTAGTTCGTTAAATATTGCTTGTTACTGCTACTATTTAGCTACCCTGGTGTAATAGTTCCTGTTTCTCTGTCTGTATAAGTCTGACTAGGAAATTGGGTATTGCCATCAAATTCTCTGTTTTCCAAAACGACATGTCGACTTTTTCAGCATGTGAAGTCATCTTTTCTCTTCCAGTAGCTTGTTCTGATTATGTGATGTTAACAGTACTTCCTGGGATTTGTCTGGGTCCTCACTTCTGGGCCGTCCCTTGTATTAGTAAGGACTATAGATTAATGAAAACGAGAAGACGGTCTAATGTTTGGGTTGCATACTGATGTTGAACCTTCCTTCTTGACCAGCGAAAAGAGCAAGCTACTGAATTGTTACAAATGATGCCTGCGAGTGAAGATCTGAGGTTTTGCCTCTTGCTCAGTTACTGGCTTGCTACAATGTTGCATACAATGTTTCACTTCTTTAGGCCTCAGATTGGTAGAGATGGGGTAGAGATTGGGGTGAGGACTTTTTGTTGTGGTTGTTCTTTTTTGGTTCATGAAGGAGCCAAGATGAAAATGAAAGTCAAGATGAAAAATGAAAAGGAAAAGTGAGGCTTAACACCGCTGTGGGAGGAGCCATTCAGTTCCAACTCAGCCCCACTTCTGTGTTACATTAATGAGAATTTAACTTCTGACAAAAGTCTTGATGTCTTTTTTTCTTCCTACTGCTGACTTACAAAGAGATCCTGATTAATTGTTGATGGCTGCCTTTAAAAATAATACTGGGCGTAATTAAGCCTTATGGTGAAATCCAAAGCAAAATACTGCTGATAAGTACCTAAGTCAGTTTGAGTATGCTAGGGACACTCTGAAAGGAAAAGAGAAGTAATCTGAAGTCGAAGTACAGGACCTGCCAGGACCTTTGAAATCCCGGTTCTATCACTTAGCTGTGTAATCTCAAGCAATACCTAATCTCCCTGGTATCTCATCTGTAAAATGGGGATAATAATACATGCACTGGTACTGTGCTATTAGTTTGTCTCTCCTTTTACCTCTAACATTTGTTCACATATGGGGACACACGCATGCACACACACCACTATTGTAACCTGAGAGCCTTTGGAATAATACATGATTTGAACATAAATACCAGAGTAAAAAAATTTTTTTTTGAAGAATACTGCATAACTATCAGGAGAAATATGCACAAGGGGTGGAGTATACCTAAAACTGAAATCTCTAGATTTTTCTCAAACCTTATCGTAAGCATTCGTGTGAGTGCTTTGCTCTGACAAGCCCTTTCTGACACTGTTAATAAAAGACGGGGTGGAAGGATCTGAATCCCAATAGTTACTCCACACTCTCTGCTTAGAGATGCTAATGAGCAGCCAAATAACCCCCCAAATGGCCCTTAATCCAAACCCCATCAAGTCAAGTTATGAGTTGTTAAGGACAGACGATATGAAACCTACCTACCTGGAAGCTGGAATCCTTGCTTTCCAGAGGTTGTTCGGGAAGGGCGAGTTTAATTCTCATTCTTGATCCTCATTGGAAATTGAGGAATTCGTGCCAGCATCCTGTCAGCATCATGTCTTTGAACGTGTGAATCTTTGTCTTCTTGAAAACTTTCTACCTTGACATAGGGAATGGGGACCCTAGATGCAGAGAGAATCTCTAGCATTTAATTCCAAAAACAGAAGTTCTGACATTTACATTTCTGCTAATTTCACACATCATCTTGCAGCATATAGGATCTGGGCTTCTGCCAAGAGGACTGTAAACTTTTTTGGAAAAGTGCTTTTTTGGGAAGGGTGTTGAGCTGCGGAGGCATTTCTTTAGTGGACGTAATATGTGAATTATGTGAAACCCAGAGCTCTCCTCTGAACTTATTCTTCTAAGAAAACTTTGCTACAGCCCTTGTCCTAACACTATGGCTGAATTCGTCTTTTCCGATGTTGACTTGTACTGTCTAGTGTTTACTATATAATGAGTTTATTGTACAGTGAGGGACTCTGATTTATTAGCTCTTCATTATTCTCATTCCGTCAGCTTCCTGATAAATGCTATAACCTTTGGCAGGGACGTGAGTCTCAATCAGGTGATATCATTGCTTTTTAATGAACTCTTCTTCTCAGAGTAACAACATTACATGTGAAATTCCTTATTCTGCATTATTAACGGGCCCGTAATAAAAGGCTCAAAGGCACTAAGAAGGTTGTGCTGAGAAATGGGGCAGAATTCATTACCAGTTCACTATTACACTGCTAGTTAACGGTCTTTGATGTCTATCATATTTACCCTTCTGAAATAGGAAGAAATCCTGGGTGGAACCCCAGTGAGCTGTAGCATGTGCAGGCATTTTGTAAATGTTGCCTCGGTTATTTAATGCCTAGCCCGACTGCTGGAATTTAACACAGTGACAACTTTCTCAGATGGAGCATGAAAAAAAAAAAAAGTGATATTTTACAACCTGGAAAGTTAAGCACTGAGATAGTTAGGGCCCAGCTCTCATTAGCTGAATGGTAGATTTTTCTAATTAGTTCTTTCTAGTGCAATTAGCAGGAAAGAGTCTAATCACCTCATGTGAAACCAATCTGATGCTTGGAAAAGAATGCCCTTGGCTTCTCTTTCAGATTGGATCTTAGGATTTTTGGTTCACCTCTTACAGAATGGAGTCTGTTAGTGTTTATTTAAAACATGAGCACAAATCTGTGGAAGGGGCAAGCAGTGGACAACTCATTGACTCAGGGTGCGGGTCCGGCTGGAGAAGGTGCTTAGAAATACTCCCTAGTTGGCAGTTACCAGGGCGTCACTTCAACCAAACAGTGTTTCCTTGATGCCTTTCATTTGAGATCGGAGACAAGGGCCTGGCATAGCTAGAGGTGAGCATGGCTGCCTATCCTGGGGGATGCGACAGGCTGCCGGATTTCCCAGCCCCTGCAGACCTCCGGGTCCCCGTCAGTGTGTGCCAGTCTGTGCGCTCAGTGCTTCGTCTGTCCTTCCTCCCCTGCCTTGGAGTCCTTCTTAGGCACCACGTTCATTTATAAACTGTTCCCAAATTTCTAGTGGCCATGCGTCGCTTTGGATCTCTTAAGTGAGCCAACTCGGGGTGTCTCAGCTGATAATGTTCATTTTTAACTGGAAGGGACACTCTAATGGCAGCATCTGGTCCCATAGCGTACAAACTATTTCCCCTTTTAGGGAAGGCACTGGCTTGCAAGAAGAGGGGTGAGAATATGCTTGATGCGTGCATATTTATTATGAACTAAGGGTAAGAATGGGCATCGTTGCTCTCTGGGCTGTGGAGGCTAATCTGTGAGCTTCCATTGTCCGTGCCATCACTGTCCCGTAGACCTTGTATGGCGACAGAAGTGTTCTATACCTGCACGGTCCAGTACATGGGCACTGGATGGTGGCTGCTGAGCCCTTGAAGTGTGAGGCCAAAGAAATTTTAATTTTATTTAATTTTAATTAGTTTCACTTCAAATAGGTCCACGTGGCTAATGGCTACCATGCTGGACAGGGCGGTCAAGCCCTTTCCTACCTCCTAACCACCCTGCCCCCACTGACACACAGCTGCATCCTTAACAACAGAAGACATGCTGCCCTCTGCTCCCTCTTGCTACCCACTCTCCGCAGCCTAGCCCGCAAACCAGCCAGACTTTTCTCGGTGCTGTTAGGAGTTCAACACAAGACATTTTTCCAGGCTTGTGTTCTCTGTGGATCATTCTGTATTGTACCAAGTCAGTGGTTTGTTCTAAAGTTGGGAAAGACTGTAGTCTTTAAAATAGCCGTGGGGCGCCTGGGTGGCGCAGTCGGTTAAGCGTCCGACTTCAGCCAGGTCACGATCTCGCGGTCCGTGAGTTCGAGCCCCGCGTCGGGCTCTGGGCTGATGGCTCGGAGCCTGGAGCCTGGTTCCGATTCTGTGCCTCCCTCTCTCTCTGCCCCTCCCCCGTTCATGCTCTGTCTCTCTCTGTCCCAAAAATAAAAATAAAATAAAATGTTAAAATAGCCAAAATACTGGTTTGTTTCTAAGAGGAGAGTGGGAGGAATCAAGCCAAGTTAAGCTCATTTATGGAGCCTTGCGAATTGCAAAGACAGGACCGTACCAAGCACCTCTCCAAACAGTATATGCAAATGGCTTTTGTAGACTCCCGGTGAGGTTTTAATTATCGTTAATTAAAGCAAACAGAAATGGAATATTTAATCATCTTTATCAATGATGTTTAACAAACATGTTAACTTGGCTCGTGGCAGCCAGGCCGCACTGTCGTGGATCTCTTCGGTTCACGCTGACGAGGCAAAGTTAGCAGCCTGGACAGACCTGTGCTATGAACCATCTCGTTCTTTCTCCCACGATTGGAAGTCTCCTCTTGTTGCTTTGGACCCTGGAATTGATCCTAGTTAGAGGATAAAAGGAGGAACACTAAGGGTACGTGTTGAATAGAACGCGCCTTCACGTATCCAGCAAACATTTGTCGAACGCCGGCCGTGTGCTAGGAACTGTGTTGGTCCCTGGGGATGCCTAGGTGGGAAGACACTGTGTGTCCCCACTGGATTGGAATGTCAAGCAGCTGCCACGTGCAGTTAGAGACAGGGCCCTGTGGTCGGTGTTGTAATAGAAATAGACACAAGGTGTTTGGTGGAGTCCAGAGGGGGAAAAGCAAAGTGGTGGTTTTAGGGGAGGCTTGTATGATGGAGACATGGAAGGGAAGTTTTGTATACATTCCTTTATTTATATGCATATAAGAGACACTCTTCAGGATTGGGGCAGGAATGAAGAGAAGGCAGGTCTTCCCTGAAGGGGAGTGTGATACAGTACAGGTCTGATGTGTGAAGTGACAACGTGTGTCTGGGGAACCACTGAGGCAGGGCCTGCTGCTCTCTGGTGTGGAATTGTGAGCACGCTGACAGTTGCCTCTGGAAAGGTAGCCCATCACACGATCCTGCAGGGGCGTTTATGGTGTGGGTGTTGTGGAGCATTAGAGATGCTTGCTAAGTCTTAGGAATAGGGCCAGGCGTGGGATGAGGCAAGAGAATTACCTAAGGTACAAAATACAAAGAGAGGGCCATGCCTCTGTGGGGCAGGCAAGTTCCTGGTTGGTGTGTACACGGCCCTGAGAATGAGGCCCTCTTAAATTTTGTGCCCTGGGTACCTCACTTGCCTTACCCTAGTCCAGGCCCTGAAACGTGACTCTGGTTTTTCTGCAGAGTGTAGGCTCACAAGGGAAGCGGGGCAGAATCTAAACCTAGGCAATGTTGGTAGGCAGGGCAGAGCAGAAATTAATGAGGCACATCTATAAGGTAAAGGCAAGAAAACCTAGTGACAAAAAGAAAATACGAAGCATGAGAGAGAGGAACCTAACTGTCCTGTCACTGAATTCTGGGGATTTTCCTATCGCCCAACACTGGGTTTTTTCTTAATCTCTCAGTTCCTGCCCGGTCATAGGGTCACACCCAGTTCAATCCATCCCTCACCGATCTGCTAAGTCTGGTGCACTCGACCGTATTTTGAGAGAAGGCCATGCAAGCTGGAGCTTTTTAAAAAGTGTCTGACCTCAGATAGATCTGCTGTACTGGATGGTGTTAACACATTCAGAGAATTGCAGTCTTCCTGGCTCTCTAAATTCAGTGACCTTATTTTAAAAGATGATCAACATGGCTTAGAACCTTTTGAGGATTAGGAGACATTTTAGCAAGTTTATCAAGAATAAGCAAAGATGACATTTGGCTAGCAGTTACCCACACCCCCCCCCCAAAAAAAAAACCCACAACATTTGTTTTGGAATGAAGCTTTTCCATTTGACAAGTTTAGAATTACCAGTGCTGCTCGAATCTCCCTCTGTTCTCCGAACTCTGTGCTGTTTTCAGGAGGGACTCTTGTTTTCGAAGGCATCCGAGAATAAAGTTAAGTGGGAAAACATGGAAGAGGAGACTCCTTGGCTCCTCAGGCCGCCTGTGTCCTCCCCAGCATACGCTGTTCCTCGCCTCAGAGAAGTAGACAGGTGGCCATTGGCAAAGCGGGGTCTCGTGTGCCTTTGACTCGGAGAGGTTTGGAAGCAAAGCCCTCTGTACTAGAAGCCTCTCACTGTTCGGTGAAGTCTTCTGGCCTTGCCCGTCCCGTTCCCCGCAGCCCGGAAGACTCCGTGGAGAGCGTGTGGTGTTCTGCCGAGGCTCGTTCTAGTAGAACCCTCACGCACCCGGCAGTTACTGGCATTGGCATCACATCGTCTCAGGGTTGGAGGAGTATCTGCAGGTCACCTGTTCCGATGTCCATCTGGAAAGTGTCCCGCACACCCTCTCTCCAGGTGGCCTCCTGCCATCACCTCCTGTGACGAGGGTTCACCGCCTCCTCAGTTGGCACCTGCCAGCCCTCGGTGGTGCTCATCGTGGGGCCTCCACGCTGTCCCCGGTCTTCTCTTCCGTGGCAGTTTCTTTGGCAGCACGTCATGCCTTCCAGCTGTTGTGGACGGCTGCCTAAAATCAGCTTCTCCTGGGAAACTCCCCGTTCAACTCCCGATAGAGCCCTGCACCACATGCCCTTCCTCCGTTGGGGCTCAGTGGCATTTCCCCAGCTCCCTTGAGCCACTGTCCCTTCCAAAACCTCTCGCTAGGAAAGGTAGACTCCACGTTTTGCTAAGAATTATGAAACAACATGAGTGGGTAGAGGTAAGGGGCTTGGTGTCTCTGAGAAGAGACAGAAGACCACACGCCTGCCCCCCAGCCACGTGACTGCGTGAAGCTGTCACCTTCTGTGTAGCCAGGAAGTGTACGCCATCCCAATGTGTGTTCTCCTTCCTGGGCTGTCGCCTGGCTCTGTGCGTAACTGATGGTTGGGAGACCCGTTCCTTCTCCTTCCGGCCACGGAGAGTACTGGTAATTCTTGGCTGCATTTTGCCCTGCGCCTCGGTTCACAGAGCCGCTTCTGCCTGGACGGCTTCCCTGTGCCCCGGCAGTCACGTCGTACTCATCGAGGGGCCGCTGTCCCAGGACAGCTGAGCCTCCCTGGTGCCTCCCTCCCTCCCCCTGCTCATCTAGGTTTGAGCTGTGCCTTCACGAAGTCCTCTCTCGTACCTGTGTGTATCTCTGTCCCAGTCCATACAGTGTTGTGAAATTACCAGCCTGTCAGCAAGTCAGTTCTCGGCTGTCTGAGTAGTCACATGTTATAAACCAGCTTGTCCGGGGAAGGGAGACGAAAGTCCTTGGACGATTTTGGAGACGGGCTCACACTCGCTTACCTGGCCGCCTGTGCTGCAGTCACACTGACGGTGAGGATTCAACCGCCTCTTCCTCACATGAGCAGGACCAACCCTGTGTTTTAGCATAAGGAAACTGAGTCCCCAGAAGCAAAAGGTAGCTTTGTAAGACCCCTCGCAGCTAGTTCTTGGCAAAACAAGATCATACATTCGGATCTGCCCGGTTGCTTCCCCTTTAAACGAAATTGCCGAAAAGAGTATCTGCTACGTGGCCCCGGAAGTACCTTTTAATTTCCTCATACTAAACGCTTCGTGTGGTGTCTGCTGGCCCAGGACCCCGCCAGTCTCTCGAACTCGGCGCGCACCAGGCAGTTGCCACCCGGGAGTTCCAGCTCTGGGACCTCCGGGACGGTGGGCCGACGGGGTTTCGTCCTGCGACTTTGGCAGACTCTTTTCTGGGTTCCGAGTGTGTGTCCTACACCCATCATCCGGGGCCACAGAAGTCGGGAGGCACAGCAAAACTGGTTCTTAATTAAGAACTTCTTTAGGACAAAAGCAGTTAGGTTACTAAGGGTCAAGAAGTAGTCTCAGCATTTCATAGTCGGTCAGTTCTTCTAAACGTGTGTGAGGCAGGTGCCGCCACTACCGTTCTCCATCTTCCAAGTGAACAGTCGGAGGCTTGAAGCGCTAAACAACTTGCCAGAGCAGATCCCAGGCCATCTGACTCCAGCCGCTGCTGTGATGGTGCCGGGGTGGTGACGTGGGGGGACCCGTAGCAGCCTGTGGGCTTTGTGATCGTGCGGCTTGGTCCACAGCAAGACAGACCACAGTCAACACTTGAATAACAGAATTTTCATGAGTGATTAAAGGAAAAGCCAGGATTTAGAGATGGAGGGTCGATTGTTAAAGTATAAATGGTATTTGGAACGTCTTACTGGATTTGATTAAAATGGAACTCCAAAACCATCACAGGGATGATTATTTACCAGTGGTACTTGAAGGACTTTTTTTTGTGGCTTGAGTCATTGGCACTTCAATGCTTAAAATCTCTGTGCTCAAAACCAGAATGCAATTGATCCTTAGAAAATCAGAGGTTAGTGCCTTCTTTGGCAAGCTGCTTCTGAGCTCTGTTACACTGTAACATAATCACCCTTTGAAGACAGATCTTGTTTTATGGGGTTTTTTCCCCTCCCATGGTGCCTAGTATCTTGCCTTATACATAATAGATACTTTGAGACGTTTGACAGACAAATTATTTTATATGGCTTTAGGGGCTCTGAATTCAAGGAAGACTTGGCCTCTGAATGAAGTATATTAGCAAAGATTGCTTAAGCGCAAAAATCTCATTTTTTTCTCGTAATCATCTGGATGTCAAGGCTCAGGTCCTAGTCCAAGTGTCCTACTTTGCCTCTATAGAGCTAGTATTTTCTGGAAGAGAAACCAAATATGAACCACTAGCAAGCACTGGGACAGAGGCTGCAAGTCCTCTGTTGGCCACTAGCAAAAGTTGGACAAGGACAGAAGGGAACTAGTGTGGCTAGATCAGCATTTGTGCTTGAAAGAAGGCAAACTAGGGATTGAAGCTCATGATCAGTGCTGGATGCTACAGAATCAAGACAATAGGGGAAGTGAAGGGGGAGACCCAGAATTGATGGGCCACATACACGCAAGGTGGATGGGATTAACTAGTAAGCAAGTTTCATAGGTCTTGAAGAGACCATTTAGTTGTTGTTGTTTTAATGTTTATTTTTTATTTTACTTTATTTTTTAATATAGTTTATTGACAAATTGGTTTCCATACAACACCCAGGGCTCATGCCAACAAGTGCCCTCCTCAATGCCCATCACCCACTTTCCCCTCTCCCCACCCCCATCAACCCTCAGTTTGTTCTCAATATCCAAGAGTCTCTTATGATTTGCCTCCCTCCCTCTCTGTAACATTTTTTCCCCCTTCCTGTCCCCCCGGTCTTCTGTTAAGTTTCTCAAGATCCACCTATGAGTGAAAACATATGGTATCGGTCTTTCTCTGACAGACTTACTTCATTTAGCATAATACCTTCTAGTTCCATCCACATTGCTGCAAATGGCCAGATTTCATTCTTTCTCATTGCCAAGTAGTATTCCATTGTGTATATAAACCACATCTTCTTTATCCATTTGTCAGTCGATGGACGTTTAGGCTCTTTCCATAATTTGGCTATTGTTGAAAGTGCTGCTGTAAACACATGTGCCCCTATGCATCAGCACTCCTGTATCCCTTGGATAAATTCCTAGCATTAATGTTTATTTATTTTTGAGAGAGGGAAATAGAGGATACAAAGCTGTGCTGTGCTGACAGCAGGGAGCCCGATGTGGGACTTGAACTCACAAACCGTGAGATCATGATGCGAGCCGAAGTGGGACGCTCAAATGACTGAGCCACCCAGGCTCTCCAAGACCATTTTGTTTTAAATAATGGTTTGTTGAGTGTTTCCTATATGTGAGGCACGATGCTAAGCATGTTACAAATATTTAATCCTCATAATTGTGACATAAACAATACTTGTACTCCCACCTTAGAGATGATAAAACTGAGGAGCAAGGATTTTAAGGAACTTACCCCAAACGTCAGGATCCCAGTCATCAGTCTAGACAGCCCGCCTGTAGAGAGGATGCTCCTGACCCTTGGACTGTGCCATTTGTCTTGGTTGTCAGGAGGCTCTGATAACCCCTCCCTCTGACAATGTCAGCCCAGGACCTACCTTGACCACATGACCTGACAACATCCATCAGTCCGGTGACTTTTTAACCTGAATCTTGGGCTGCCTGTATGCATTGCTCTTTTCCTAGAGTATAAACCCCCTGAGTGCACAGAGTCTGTCTCCTTCATCTGTGCTTTTCAGTTTTTGTTCAAAGGAGGCCTCTAGGTTGGTTGGTTGGTTGGTTTTTCTAGGTAGCCCTCAATTTGAGTTACTCTTTATGTTTTTTTTAATGTTTATTTTTGGGAGATAGACGGGGCGGGGCGGGGCGGGGGGGTGGGGTGGGATAGGCAGGCAAAGAGAGAGGGAGACACAGAATCCAAAGCAGGCTCCAGGCTCCAGGCTCTGAACCTATCAGCACAGAGCCCGACACGGGACTCGAACCCACAAAGCACAGGATCATGACCTGGCCCGGAGTCAGACACTCAACCGACTGAGCCACCCAGGTGCCCCTCAATTTGAGTTATTCTATCAGCCACCAAGATTTTCTCTGGTGTTTCTTGGTCCAAGGATTGAGTCGACAGCAACACGAGGTAGCAGAGATCCCAACAGTGTTCATCAAACATATACTGAGTGCCTCCTGTATTCCAGGCCTGAACACACAGAAGTACCCAGGACAGACAATACCTTCTTAGAACTTATGCTACAGTAAAGAAGCACATGCAATGAGCACAAGCGTGGGGTGTACTGTTTAGAAAAACAACAGCAGCAGCAAAGGCCAAGAGGCTGTGATGGAGAACGATGGAGATGCAGGGCGGGGTGGGACCTACTTTAGAGCGGGTTGGCTTGGAGATTCCTCCTGGAGGATGTGATGTTCCAAGCTGACACCTAAAGAGACTTAGGGGTGAGAATGGGAAGACCAGAGGGCAGCACCTTTTAGGCAAAGGAAACCGCACGTGCAGAGGCTGATGTTGGAGGGGAATTTATTTCATCTGTTCAGTAGTGGAATGCAAAGAAAGTCGTTGTGATTAGACGGTCACTTTGTACACATTCCCGCCACCCTTGTGTCTCCCTGTGTGCAGCCTTTTCCCTTCTGTTAGTGGCCCCAAATCCGCTTCCCAGAGCAACAGCTGGTGCTCAGGGAGTTTGGCAGCTTCGCCTAGCAGACAGGGCGAGGAGCGTAAGTTAACATAGTCCGTTACGCAGTCAACTGAGTCAGGCCTTGATGGTGTGCTGCTCAGCAATGGAAATCTGTCACATTCCTCATGTTGGTTACATCTCTCTTCTGTCCGACCCAAAGTGTGAAAAAATGGAAATTAATAAAAGGGGAATGATTTTCTTTAGATCATCAGAAATTGTCTTCTTCTCAGATTTTCTGAATATTGTAGTGATGTCTCTTATCCCCAGGGGTGGTGGTTTCACCCCAAGAGATTGCTTCAGACACCAGCTGTGAGAGGTATACTGCCTTGCCTCCTGCAGGAGGGTGACTGAGCGCTTTGGGGTTCAGGGTGCATCCGGGGGAGTGGAACAGATGCCAGAGTAGTCTCCCCTTGGGTAATGTCTCACCTGATGCAGTCTGTCTCCTCTCTTATGTTTCAGTTGAGATTCCTCTTAAGCTCCCATTTCCCCACCATTCATAAAGGGTCTGTAAATTATTTAAGGGAAGGAAACACAGCCTTTATCCCTTTGGATTTTTCTCCTCGAGCATATGAATCTTTTCTCTGAGCATACACACATGGCCCAGACTCACTGTCAGGGGAGATGTAATGCCAGCATCTGGTGTTAATATCTATTGTTGACATTTTGGGAATGAGAACATGAGCTATTAGGGAAGATGTTTGCTTGTACCTAATTAATGTCCCGATGTATCCCCTCTTGTTGTCAGCGTTGCCTCACCATCCAGCCTTGGCATTTTCTTTTACTGGCTAACTTTAAAAGTTAATTATTTCTCTGTTGGATGTTAAATGCCACCGTTTTTTTTAATGCCGTTCCTCCATGTGAATTATTAGTTATCAAAAATCAAAAACTGATCTGCGCAATTATCAACTCTTTACCTAAAGGCAGTGTTCTTGAGGATCATTCTTCTCAAGTGCGAGAGCATCTGCTGTGATATCTGGCAACACGGATCTCTCCAGCAGATGTTGACTTCTTACTCACCCCTGGCCAGCCTTCCTGGTGTGGAACAGGTACAGAGTCCCGCTACATCATCCAATAGAAGCAGTCACGGATGCAGCCAAATCTTCCAGACTCATTTTGCCTGAATCTCAAATAACTGTTGAAACTCATTTGGCAACTCCAGTAAATACGGACAGAAGTGAGGGAACGCCAGATAGCCCAATGCCTTCAGAGCTCTTATGAAACGTATGTCTTGGTGGGAAATTGCGCTTTCTTTATGTGAGGTTGGTTTGTAAAAACAATGGTAGAAATCATTGCTAATAGCTACTGAGTGCTTTTACCTTGTGCCAGGCTTTGTTACTAGCTTTTCACATGGATCATCTAAGCTAATCCTCTGGACAACCCTGTGAAGTGAAATATTACTATTCCCAACTTTAAGCCGAGCAGTTAGAGGCACTAAAAACTCAAGTCAGTTACCATCATCCCATGGCTGGTTAGTGGTGGGCCAGGAGCCTGTTCTCATTCCCTGCAGCACAGTGACGGTGTCCAGGATGGTGGCCACGAGTCACATGTGGTCACTGAGCGCCTAAATGGGGCAAGTCCAAACTGAGGTGTGCCGGGTGCTCGAGGACCCAGTATAAGAAAGTTGCATGAAGTAGGTCCTTCTTAACGCATTTGTGTCAGTTACCTGTCAGACGGTAAGAATTTGGATATGTCGAGTTAAATGTATTATCAAGACCGATTCTGTCTCTCTTCACTTCTTTAATGTGGTGACTAGAAAATTTTAGTTTCTCCACTGCTTGCATTGTGTTTCTGTTGGAAAAGGGCCGCCATACAGACATACACAGAGTTCCAGTGTCTCTGGGTTGTTCTCCCCCTCACCCCCTCCCTTGCTTTATGAGTGTCTGATCCTAAATTATTGAGGGAGAATGTACACATTCCTGACCCTTCCTCTCCTCTCTGGCCATTTCACTTCCAGAAATCCAGTGCAAAGTATGAATTCTTACATCTGAGTCTCTACCCAAGAACCCATCTGTTGGCTCTTATCAAGTATGGAAAGATGAAACACTGACATGTTATGCATTAACGAGATCAAAAGGAGAGCTAATGACAGAAATGTGGCTGCTGTTAAAATGTCCTGAGAGGATAATCCGGGCGGACTTTTGTTCTCCTTAGGGCGACCCCCTTCAGTGTCGTCCAGAGAGGGTCTCCCAGCTCTCCTTCCCGCCTTCCCCTCTGCCCTCCTTCCAGTCCCTGCCCACCCCCGTCTGCCTGGTGTGTGCGCAGCTGCAGCGGCCCCTCTGTTAAGCAGTTCTGACACGAGGCAGGTCTTTCTTCCTGCCTGTGAGAGCTCAGTGTATAATGGTGTTGCCCTCCACCGGGGATCTTTGAGAAGCTTTATGGCTCTAGCAGGCATGCGGGAACCAATCGCAGGCACTAGCAGCTGATATATGACACTAATATAGGGTTCACTTTTATTCTCAACCTAAAAAAAGATAGATTGTTCCAAGTTTAGACAGGCTGTAAAATCGCGTGCTTCTGGAACCATGCTGCCTTCCCCCCCGGGACCACTCTAATTGCTTTACATCTGTACAAAGGTTCCTTGTAATCGGGCTTTCTGCCTTCATTTGTCTTCTTTTCGGCCTCTTAGTAAAGACCTTAATTGGTCTTAGTGGGGCTTTTTTCAGTTAGTGCAACTGTACCTTTAGGGCTGAACAAGTATCAGACAGTACCTGCGGGGAGAAGAGGGGAGATGGGAAAGACATCAATACTCCTTTACCTTTAACAGTTTAATTAATGTGCTCAGAACAAGGAGCGATTTGAAGAAATTTCTGCTCCTCCGGGACCCTGCTACGGAGCAGACATAACTGGGGTTAGGTGGAATTTTCTAGATTTCTTTCCCGCTTCAGTCTCTGTGAACACTCATTAGCCTCATAATTGTCTCACAGTAAACTGCTGTATCAGGTTTCAGTCCGTCCTCTTCGGAGGGATCCAGTCGCTTTACATCAATAGACTAAAGTACTGGGGGGACGCATGTGCAGGGAAGTAGCCTCTAATTTCTGTTTCTTAGCTACTAATTATTTAATAATACATTTTATTGCCTATTAAAATGTGGCATAACTTGCTTGTCAGCAAAACTAGATGGAACCTAATCATTTGAGGAGAAGGATAATTGGCACTTGTACAGATGGCTTTTACTGCAAGTCGGGTTTGTTATTGCAGATCGAGTTCCTGGCCGGGTTTCGTGGTTCTGTTTGTGGGCCGGCCAGTGCTGTGAGGGGGTTACTGTGTTACAGCCCGGGCGGTGAAATGTGGTATTATTGCAAATGCAGTATGTACTCAGTTATAGATCATAAAGGCTTCTGCTGTGTAGGTGCTTTTTCCCTCCTCCCCCCCTTCACCCCTGGTTTTAAAGGACCCTAGTGAGTTTTGTACCACACTGAAAATTACCTTATGTGCTGGAAAATGCATCAGTGGAGACTTTGTTTAAACAAAGGGCGTTTTTATGATGGATCGAAGAGGCCGAAACTTCTGGATTTCCATCTAGTAAAAATTTGTGTAGGAAAATTGGACCAGTCCCAGTTCCTTAGTAGAATTTCACGAAGATTTTCCTGTTGCTTCAAAATGACCCCTTAAGGAATGCTGCATAAATTCCAGAAAATTGCCCACAGTGTTTCCTAGAGCACATTAAGAAACTGAGGGGGACACGTTGTGTGTGGGATAGTTTAGTGGCGGCATATTCGTTCACTGGATCGAAGAGGGGCAAACCCAAGTATTTTGGCTCTAAGTGGGAAATGTTGGCCAAGTTTTGGAGGAGGAGGGACTTTTGGCAAGCGCTGTGGTAAGGAACGTTCTGGTGGCATTGGAGTGGGTCGGAACGGTCCGTGCAGGGAATGGGGACAGTTCACACTCGTATTCTCACCCCCAGGGCACACTGCTCCTTTGTCTCCACAAGGTATGTGGGCCTTACTTCCTGCTCAGATAGGGCCTCGGTTCCTGAAAGACCACCACCTGTGTTTGAAAGTCTGCTCGTGTTCTGACCCAAGTGGGTTGTTTAAAACCCACAACGATGTCCATCTTCATATGTTTCCTGGATCCCATCTTTCCATCTCTTACTACTTTGTAATTATTCTTTTGCCTGAGGTCTGATTGTCCCAGAACAACAAGTCTCTTGTCTGGCATCTCTCTTGGCAACTGCTTTTCTCTTCCCTTTGAAGATCTACACACTCTCCACCCTTCTCTCTGAGCTTCCAAAACCTCAGTGAAGACGTGTATATGTTACCAGTAAATACAGGGAGATTTTTTTAGGTGTGGAAGGGAATATCTCAGCTTGAAACTTCAAAAAATCAGTATGAAGTAAGCTGACGTAGATAGCCCTGTTTCTTAGGGGTTGAGCTTGGGAATTACTGTAATTTAACACCCATAATAAATGTGTTAAAAGAGGGAAGAAAGCCAATTCTGAGGTTTTGTATGTTATATGAAGGTTGTGTGTTATACACCGTCATTAAATTTTCTGGAGTAAAAGCTACTGGCAAGTTGAAGCCAATTTAAAAGGTGTGTGTGTAGGAACTGGAATATGCAGCCATAAACTGGTTTGGGAGTTGGTTTGGGAGGTACAAATCCTTTAGAACAATGTAGCATGGAGGCTGGCAGTGACCTCGAATGTCTGTAGCCTTGGTGGTCGTAGTCTACTCTGCATGGGGGTGTGTGTGTGTGTGTGTGTGTGTGTGCGCGCACGCGTGCGCGTGTATGTGTAGGACTAGGCTTTACACAAGGTTACATCTGTTGATTCTTCTGTCATTTGTTTTTGTTTTGTTCTGTTTTATTTTTAGAGAGGGGGTGGAGTGGGGGGAGAGAGAGAATCCCAAGCAGGCTCCGCGCTGCCAGCACGGAGCCTGACTCGGGGCTCAAACTCATGAACTGTGAGATCATGAACTGAGGCAAAATCCGGAGTCAGACTGGAGGTACCCGGGGACCCCAGTCAATAGGATTTTCTGATCAGCCCTTTTCTCTTGCTGATTGAGGTCGGAAGGCCAAGATGAGGGGGAAGGATTTTAACAACATGCTGTCCTCTGTTAAATGAAGCACCGTTAAAACCACATCCGTCTCTGGGTCTCCTTCTACCAGGTCCACACCAAATATTTTGGGGGCAAGAGTACACATGGAGGCCCACCTTACTTCTCTTTCCAATTCTGGTTCTTTCCAGCACCACAAGGAACTTTACATACATAAGAGTGGGCACCCATCCCACATATCCAGGCTCCGTCCATACCTTATGCCCTCACCGCTCCAGCAAACAGCTGCCCGTTGGCCACCCCCAGGCCTGCAGGTGTGTGTAGCAACAACAGGGCCTGCCTTCAAGAGGACAGTTCCCATGCAGCCCCTGTCCCTGTCCCATGCAGGCCCTGGGAGAGGCTTGGGGCCATCAGGCCAAAGGAACCTTGTCTCTGGTAGGAGGAACATGATTCAAAAGAGGCGATTTGTGAGCTCGCTGGGCCCATCTCCATGACCCGCTAGCCTCCTGTCCCACCGAGAGGAGCACAGCTCCAAGAGGGCCTGAGAACAATCCCATTATGCATCGATCTCAGGGCAGGGGCTCTGTTACCCGGGTATGAGTAGTATGCCTCCGCCTTTCCATTTCAATCTCAGCAGCCTCACTCCATACCCTGCAAAAACAAAAATGATGGTGAAGAAATAGTATGGATTCAAGTCTTGTCCAAAAAAAGCTAAACGGATGATTTATTGTTCAGGCATCAGTGTCCGTGGACACAAGATGTGAATGTTCAGCTAGCTTTCAGATTCAATACTGGGGAGTCAGCTGGGGTCTTGTGCACAAAGATGCTGGGCGACACGTTTGTGTGAGAAATGCTTTTTTCCAAGTAGCATTTAAAATACAACGAACTGCTATCCAGACACAGGCAGTGCCCCACCATCCAATGCAAGGACCATGTAAGGGAAGATTGGAGCTGAGGGACCAAATTAGGAACGTTTTCAATTTCAGGAGTCCAGAGAAGAAACCCAGCATTATATTGACACAGTTCAAACAAAGTAAGGCATTTTGAAGCTTGTTAGTATTTTGAAACACATCTTTATTCAACCCTTAAAAAAAAAAAAAAAAAGAAGAATGGGATAATTTCATCGTTACTCATAGTATTTCTGATATGTAAAGCACTCTTGAAACTCATCCTCCCTCCAAATGTGTATATGGTGTGTGGCCTTCTAAAATGAGGTTCACTGGATCCGAATTCCACTAAGAAATCAAAGCAATAGATGTGTTCTCTATTGTGTTGAAGTAACCTAGATTTTTAACAGTGGGGATTCTGACTTTGGTGTGGAGGCGATAGTCCTTAAAGGTCTTTGTAGCTATTTATATTATTAGTTGTTTTTATGCAGGGGAGGGCTATGCTTTTAATGACCTTGGTTTTGATCTTTCCCAAAAAAAGTTCAGTTAGTCTGTCATCTTCACCTGACAGATAGCAGTTGATTGTGTTTATTGCGAAAAGGAGACACTTCAACCTCTAAAAGGAAACTCTTTGGGGAAGTGTGCTAATACTGGCTTTGAAAGGGGGAGAAAAAAGGAAAATTAAACAAGTATCTTGAAAGGGGCCCTTGTCAATCTGCTTTTCCCATTATCTCAAGGGATGGGAATATTAAGAGAACACATTTTCAGGCTCACTTTTCTCACCTAGAAGATGACAGTAATACCTGTGTCAGGTTGTTAAGATGTAATGAATGAATGTATGTAAAACAGGCCCACAGTGGCCTCATGTTAGCTGCCTTCCCCGCTCAACTTACTCAAGGAAAATTGGGTGTCGGGGCTAATTTTGCATAATTTCGAATCTTAGATGTGGCTTTTCTACTTTCTTTTTCTTCCATTATTGACTCTGCTTCTGTGGCGCTCTCGCCAGCAAACTAATAGAAGGAACTGAGCCAGGACAAGTGACTTGCCTCATGGAGTGTTGCTTCTCCGTAAAGGCTGACTCCAAGCTGTGTCTGCGAAGGGCTTGTTGTCACCGTTCTTCACAGAGGCCTCTGAGCTGCCCTTTTCTGGAGTGTCAGCCTACTTCTCAGGATAGGCATCAACTTGGTCTCCATAATGGTCCCCGGTCCCCGGCACACAAGTCACCCTCTGTCTCTAAAACTGACCTTGGCCTTACCTGCATTTCCAGTGTTATCCTGTTTCCTATGTCTCATCTCCACTTGGGGGAAAAGTGGGTATGCGAAGATTTGTTTAACAGGGTTATCAACTACACTGGGCCCTTCATACAAATATAGGTAAAATCAAGCCAGATAATGAAGCAAACAATTTAGGTTGTGTTTTTCGACCCAGTGTCCATTTTCCATTATGCATCAGCCTCCTTTCCTGTGAGCCTTTGTGCTGGTCTATGGGCCTGTGTTCATGTTCATAGCTGTTTTCCAGAGCATGTCTAGGCTGCTTGAGTTTAAAAGCTCCCATCTAAATAATGGCAAGGTTCCTAAGATGTCATCACCTCCCACCAGAAGAACCTAGCACCCTTTGAATTCTCTACCGGCACCCCAAAGTGCTACATCCTAGAGTTCAAGAAGGTCCATCATCCGCCAAAGAAGCAAGGATAGTACTGATAGAAAGGGTGAAAGATGTCCACGTGAACCAGTTCAGCATAACACACATGCCTCCTGGTGGAAGTGATGGCCCATATGGTTAGGTGATTAGATTCTGCCCAAGACCTTCCAACTCTGGAAGCTACTCCACAGGATAAAACTTGCTGAAATTAGAGAACTTCAAGAATACCAGTTTTGTATGTATGTTATATATTGTATGCCATAATAATGTGTTATGTATTATATATGTTTCCATATATATATATATATATATATATATATATATACATATATGTATGTATACATGCATGTGCTTATATATGGATATACTACATACATATATTCATACATGCACTTGTAGGTGCACACACACACTCACACACATACTTAAAGAACACTAATTTAGGGGAGATCACACCTTTTGACAATTCAAAGGGAAAAGTTAGAATCTGTGAAGTGATTATTATGGAAAGCCAGCTCAGCCTTTCCTGGAAATGCCGGAACCACAAGAATTTCTCAGCGTTTGAAAAGATGACCCATGCTGATTTATGCAGACCTCAGGACTCACTCCCAGGGCACAGGAGCAGTTCCTTGTTAACATCAGATTGTGTGTTTACAGTGATGACAATTAAGAATGGTGAAGTAGTTCCTATAAAACAAGAACCAGACCAGCCTGGGGGATAAAACTAGTCAGTCCCCAAATATCCCTCCTTTCTCCTTCGCCTTCCTCCTGTTCTTTTCCGTTCTCCACCATTTTTCCCTTGACCCCCTTTCCAGACCTCCTTCCTGGCAGGCAAGGCTGGGCAGAGATTGAACAACACAATTCATCAGATTCCACATCCGATAAGACATTCAAATCCTGAAATACTAGTAGAACCTAGTTTTAACATGTTTCTTCCCAGGGAAAGTAAAACGTTCCTCACAGTCTTAAAAACCAAGTATGTTCTCCAATATTCCAAGCCAGAAAAATTCATTATAGGAAGTTGGAATATTTATCTTTATATGTGACAGGATAGTAGGTCTTTTTCTGTTTGTTTTTCTTTTTTTCAATCAGAAATAAGGTTGTTGTTGTTGTTGTTGTTGTTGTTGTTGTTGTTGTTAAGGAAGGAAAATATCAACAGTGTACATCCCCAAATAGGCAAATCCTAAACCCTAGAAATGCAGAGTGTCATGTAACTGGGATTACAGATGCTCTATATAGTTCCTGGTTGTATTCATTTAGCATTTATTCAGCAGGTACATAAAGAACATCTTTCAAGAGCCGCACAAGGTACTAAACCGTGGACAAGCATAAGCTGAGGTGGTGGCCACAAAGGTGTCTGCTGTTAGATGGCAAAGAGGCAGGTATTAAACCGGACGCGGCATAGGTGCCGCAGGAAAGATAAATCACCTTAGTACTCTGAGGTGACATTAGCCCCATTTGGAACTAGAGAGACAGAGGCTTTGGGATACGGATCCTCCTGCTCTTCCCTCTGTGTGTACGTGATACGTGGTTGTATTTTGTCAGTACAAAGATGGTAACCGTATGGGATACACGGTTTCCCCTTTGACATTTTCTTGAACAATGTGTTCTTTTAGCCTATTAACTCTTGTTCCGCATCTGTTTTGATCCATTCCATAGATTCACCATGATGGACAGTTAGGTTTTGTCCAGTTTTTCATCCTTTATGTTCCTGAGTTTGGGATTTCCCCAGAACATATTCTTAGAAATGGAGCTGCTATATCAAAAAGAATGAAAAATTTTGAACTTATTGGTAGCTTCATTTTTTAACTGCTCTAAAACAAGTATTCGGTCTTAAGAATTCTTTGTTTAAATGGAGGTATTTGTGCAGATGAAATAGCCAAGTATTGTGATTTGCTATTTGTTATTCTGTCACCCATCAGATACTTAAATAATTAATTACATTTTTGAGATTTTTCATCTCTGTGTCCCACATATATTGCTACCTGTGTACTGTATACTGTATCCTTTTATGCTTCTCTGAATTTTACACTTAAACAAACAAACAAAAAAACAGCTCAAATTACACTTTTTTGGAAAACCTTCCAAGACTTCCCCAGCCTCCTTGAGCTCTTCATTCTTTGGTCTCTGCTAGTCCTCCAGTAGCCCAGTAGCCTGTTCATCTTATTTGCCAATGAACTACCTTATAAGTTATCTTTTTATGGTTACATCTTACTTCCTTTAATAGATTATAAACTTCTCAGCCCGAGACCAGGCCTCGGGCTATTTTGTATAGTAGCTTACACATCATAGGCTTGCAGTGTATTTTAATGATTAACAAATTTGTTTTCTTCTTATTTCACCAAGGTTCACAGAAGGGCATGGCCAAGTTCATGATAACCATATGCCTTCAGAAATCATATTGACCACTGTCTTTCTCACTTTGATAAGGAAAGAAGGAAGAAGATTGGCTCACTGAGAAACCACTGTAGTTGTTTATGTCAGAAAAAAAAAAAATGGGATTAGTTTTTACACTGTCTACCACCTAGTAGTAAATTCAGTAAATAGTAGCTTTTTTTTTTTTTTTTTTTTTTTTTTCCCAGTTGACTCAAACTGATACTGCCTCCTCCTGTCTGATGCCAGCCAGGTGCTAACTTCTGTCTCTCTGTTTCCTCCTCTGTGGAAGGTGGACTGGATTCATTCCTACAGGACTGTTTCTGGACTGAGAACATTTAGTAACTCTCTCTGGTTGTAGGCATTCAAGTATCAGAGGCAGAAGGAGAACTGGTCATATAAACACTGGGCCAAAGTGTTCAACCCAGTTCTAAGTAAATGCGATATTCTTGGATTCGTTTAGATACTTCTTGATGATAAATGTTTAAAATTCTTTATTTGGCTTAATTTACACTTGTTTCCTTCTAGCAGTGATACTGTTGTAGGTAGTTAGAACGTTACTTCTTTTTCTGCAGGTACCATGGAACTGTGACAAAAATTCCTTCTACACTATCTACAAAGAAAGGACTTTTGGGGAAAGAATTACTGGATCCAGTTTCTTTCCCCCCAAATCTTCCTTTTCTTCCCTGAATCTCCCACTACTTTTTTTTCTTTTTTTTTTTACAGAGAGGGTCAGTTCCCTCACCGAGCAGGATACAAACATTCTCAACGCTGCTAGATTATAGGGTTCAGAGCTCCATTCTTTTGATGCCTTTAAATATTTTGTAATTTGATGAGGAACCAATACGTTTGGTCAAACGTCCCTTTATTCATAAGAGAAAGAAAATGCCACTCGACCTCAGAACAAATAAAAAGAAAAATAATCCATACGTACATTTACATGTGTCATGTGTACTACAGATCAAAGATTCAAAGAAAATTATATTTCAGGGCCATGGGCACAATAGAGACTTGTATAGTGCCTGCAATTGACAGGAAAGTCAAATGGTATTTTTTTTAAAGACTAGAAGTTCATAGACTCCTTCCATTCATGTCTGACATTAGCAAGCTCTTAATAATGCAGTGTGTATTTATTTATTGATCAGACCATTTAAGTAGTAAGACATGAGAAAGTGGACACTATTATCTGGTAATTGACCATATTGGAGAGTTAAGTGTTCTGACAAAGAACTAAGTGTGTTTAACCTTCAGATAAGATCAATTTTAAGATAATGCCTACTTTGGTAATGAACCAAAGCTGCTAAGAAAATTCATACTCTAGATGCTTCTAAAGCAATGCTGTTCTGATGACAACTGTCATAGTTTTAATGACTAGATTTGTTTCTGAAAGCTGTTGGTCTCCCAGGGCAACCTGAAAAGGGGTTACTAACTTTTATGCTACACTTCAAATAAAAGCTCAAATGGAAGAGGACCATGGTAAGCAGCACTGCCCACCAAGTCATTCATTTAGGAGGCATGTTTTGGGTACCTCCCAGTCATCATGCTATATTCTAGCACTCCAAAGTTTAGCAAGATAGCTCTGTCGGAGGGACTTGTGTTCCAGTGAAATGGTTTTCCAACTTTGTTTCATCTGTTAAATCTCTGAGACCAAAGCTTTTGTGAGCCCCTCATTTATAAAAACAAGAGAAAGGTACCTAAAAACCTGCCCTTTGTGCCTCTGAATCCTTTTGGGGGAGGGCGGGGGAGCTCACTTGAACACAGCGTAAAACCAACTTCTTTTAGCAACAGATCCATAAGCAAATACCACAACATTTTCTAAGTAATGTATTAGAAATACGAAGAAAGCTGACACAAGAACGTAAGGAAGGATCTAGCTAGAGCTTCCTGTTAGGTTAGGAAGGTCTTCCTAGAAGAAGTGACTTTGAACAACAAGACCATCCTGTTGGATGAGGAGTGGTTCACCAGAGCTAAAGGGGGATTGACAGGCAGTGTGGGCAAGGCAAGTGAAGGCCATGGTATTTGGGGAACTAGGCAGCCCTGCTTACATGTCCAGAATAGAGGTGTTTGGAAAGGAACAGTGAGAGAGAAAGTAGGAAAGGAGATTGGGCTCCAAATCCTATAGACTGCAGATAGATCAGACTTGGATTTCAGTGAGGTGATGCAGACGACCTCAGGGAAACCACAGGGGTCTTTTAGGTCAGAGGTGACAGAGCCATCTACCTAGGGCAAGAGTAGTGATATTGGAGAGGAGGGAACATTTCAGAGAGACTTAAGAGTGGCAATTCACAGATCTGAGTGATCAATTGAATGGATAGAAATGGGAGGTGTCGGACAGGAGTACACCTTGCCCTGAAGACTGTGTGGATGATGATGTGCAGAGCAAGGAGAGGGTTGAGGTGAGGATGAGATTAAGGGGGAATCAGTTCCCTTTGGAGATGTTGACTTTGAGATGCCTATGGGGCATTCAGGTGGAGAAGCTTAGCTGGCCACTAATGGCAAAAGTTGGGATTTGAAATATTGACGTATTAAATCACTGATTGAAAATACAGACTTGGGTATGTTCACTGGTGGCTTCTGCAAGAGGAACGTGGGGCAGAGGAAATAGAGGTATTAGTTCAGATCTAGTAAAGAGTGGTTTTACAAAAGAAGAGAGTTCTGGTACCATAGGACAGAAAGATGTACATCTTGCTAAGACCACTGGCTTTGCTGGCTAGAAGGCTACTGACCTTTAGCAAGAACTGTTCCAGTGGAATTATGAGAGTGAAGGCTGGGTTCGAATAGTTCAGAAAGAGGACGAAGCATCAGGTAAAGAAGTGGAGATCACAAATGTGTGCTCAGTGTGATGGGCAATGACTTGGGGACCATGGCATCAAGGAGAAGCAAAGTCGAAGAGCGGATGTGTATGAGGGTGAGTTAGGTATGTCGGGAGGCTGGGAATCTGTGTCATTGGTAAATTTCAGGCTTCAGAATCTAAATAAGGATCAAATCTCAGGCCTACCACTTACTAGACACTGATTTTGAAGTTCTTCTATGAGCCTCAGTTTCCTCATATATAAAACAAGATTAATATTACCACCTCTTGGAAACTTGTGAGGATTAAATAAAATCACTATACAAAAAGTACCTAGAACTCAGAAGGCACTCAGTAAGTGGTGCGGGGTTCTTCTGTTTTTCCTGTATGGAAGAGCTATTTTAAAGACACAAGAGAGGAAGGGGATAAGGTATATGGCTTCAGAGAAAATCTGAAGAGAGAGCATTGGCTTCAGAGCAAGGATGGGCATGTTTTCCTGGGTAGCAGAAGGAAAAAACAGTGATCAAATGAGCCACTGGGTGCGATAATTTATGAGATTATGCCACAGTGACAGCCTTCAGATCTGAGTCTGTTAACGCAACAGAGGTTATGTACTCGTGCTACACATCACCACGGATCAAGAGGGCACTCAGTTCATCTTAATACGCAAGGACCCGGGCTGATGGAGCTTCACCTCAGCATTCCCATCTCAGCATTTGCTTTTAGCAGTTATCACAGAGGAAGCCACATCCAGCCTCAAGGGGCCGAGAAAGTGCCGAGAAAACTGGGGGAGAATGAGAAAGATTTGAGGGACTGTGCTCATGACCAGAAGGATGGGTAAAGCCACGGGCCCAGCCAAGTGTGGAGGTGATTGGGATGGCATGTACTTTCTTAGTAAGAAGGCAGCAAAAACATGATCCACCAGGAGTAGTTAGGGGTTTGACAAGAGTGGTAAATGTTTGGAACAGCCGTTTGTTAAAATAATTAAACGAGAACATAGCAGCAAAGGAAAAGGAAGCTGTTCTGGTTAAATATTTATCACTAGGGCTCCATGCAGAATGAAACAGTAATGCAGCTGCGATTCAGTTTCTTAGTTCAGCTGTAGCTTAAAATTAGAAGCTGCCCATCAATAATTTTCCCAAGGGAGTGATTTCTACCGTAATAGCATATAGCCTAGAGAAAAGGAAATGCACAAAGAGCAGGCTTTCTTGGAATGGGAAGGGAAACCACTTCAGAGAGAGAACATGCGAGAGAAATTGATTGTACATCAATCCTTGGAAATAAAAATGAGTTTCCTTTTATCAGTCAATCTGTAAGTACATCTGCTGCTGGCCAAGCGCCTTGACGTTGTGTGGAGTCAAGAGACATTTGTGACTTTATTCCTGCTCCCAGGGAATATTAGAGTTTAGTCAGAGGGACGAAGCTCACGATAGGAGTTTGGGGTTTGTTTAAAGTATACCATTTATTGCCCTAATTAGTGTATAATTTTGCAAAAGAGGTTCATGGAACAGACGGGATTAAAACTGGACCTTGAAGAATAGGTTTAACTTGGAGAGTGTCCAAGAGAGGGAAGGTTCAGGCCTGGTGGTATGGGTGAAGACCTGATGGTGGCAAGGACAAGGGTCTCTATGGGAGACCAGAAGAAGCATGGCCCCCAAAAAAGAGGAGAGGTAGAGATGAAGGGTTGTGAAATGATGGGATGGAGCCTGGTTGTCAGGAGTTGGTACCATGTGGGAGGAAAGGAGGAAGTATCTAAAGCTAGCACATGAGGAGTAGCATTGAGACAAGGCACACTTAGGCCACTAGGGAGAACAAATAATGAGGGCAGTCAGTTAAATGATTTCATGATAACCCAGGTGTCTTCTCTGCAGCCATTCACCAGACTTTAATGACTCCCTGTTTACCTTCAGAACACAGCCCCAGTCTTTGGCTCATTTGGACATGCCATTTTGAAGAGGCAACTGGACATCCAAAGGATATCATAATGAGGAAGCCTGGGTGTGGTGGTACCAGGAACCAGACCCAAGAGGACAATTAGAATCAAATGATCTTGATCTTATCACTAGGCTCTGTTCAGGAGTGTAGCCCAGCCCCTTGGAAGCACAGTGACCAAGCCAGACAGGCCTCAGCCCTTAGTAGGAGACTGGAGGCTAGGTGGACTGCCAAGTCTTCCCTTCCCTCTCTCTCTTTCTTTCTCTCTTTCCAGCTTTATTGAACTATAGTTCACATACCATACAATGTACATGTCAGTGATTTTTAGTATATTCATTGAGTTTTACATTTCATCACATTATATTACATTTCATTTCACTTCTAGAATCTTTTCATCACCCAAAATAAAAATGCTACACTCCTTAAAGATCACCTTTGTCCTTACCCTTTCCCATTCCCTGTCCCTGAGCTTAGCCAACCACTACTCTGCTTTCTGTCCATGTAGACTTGCCTCTTCTGGACATTTCACATAAATGGATCATGCACTATGTGGCCACTATGTGGCCCTGACTTGACTTGTTTTTAGTGTTCATCCAGGCTGTAGCATATACCAATACTTCATTTCTTTATATTGTCTAATAGTATTCCATTGAATGGATATACCACATTGTGTTTGTCCATTCATAACTTGATGGACATTTTTTGACTATTAAGAACACTTATTAACACTATTAATAGTACACTTTTTGACTATTAAGAATAATGCTCAATGAATACTCATACAAGGTTTTGTGTGGACATATGTTTTCATTTCTCTTAGGTATATACTTAGTAGTGGAATTTCTGGGTCATACGGTTTAACAATTTGAGTAACTGTCAGACTGTTTCCCAAAGTGTCTGTATCATTCTACATCCCCCCAGCAGTGGGTAAAGGGTCCAATATCTCCACATCCTTGCCCACATTCATTGTTGTCTTTTTTATTATAGTCATCCTGATGGTATGAAGTGGTGTTTCACTGTGGTTTTAATTTGTGTTTCCGTGATCAGATGCCCGATTTCCAAAAGTAAGGCATACAATAGAAAGAATGGATAGAGACTCCAACAGAACCCCGAGAAAAATAACAAGGCATAGATGTGAATAGAAGGCTTTCAGGAAGTTTACAGGCTCAGAAGGAGTTGAAGTCAGCCTATTGTTGTTCCCAGTCTATGGGATTGTCATTTTCCACTGTAAGTAATGGCCAGAGATTACCGTTCTCCATCAGATTATCTGTTCCCAGTCCTTGGCAGCACTAAATTAGAGTCATCTGGAAGAAATTTAAATATACCTGGCCCTGGCAAATTGAATCCGAGTATCTGGGGATGTAGCTCAGGTATCTGTATGTTTTAAAAATCTTCCCACATGATTCTGATGCACAGTGAGTATTGAAAGCCACTGTTGTAAATAATTCAGCAGGATTAAATAGTAGAATGAATTTATTGATTATATGTTCTACTCAGATAACCATCTGCTTTTATTTTGACTTGTAAGCTTTTTGGAGGCCCCTGCTTAACTGAATTTGACCAAAAACATTTGAGATATAATTGCAGTGTGCATAGTCCTCTCTGACTAATAGACAGTCTAGTGTGGAATTCATGAACTTTGAGTTCATGACTAGTTTTCCCCCAATTAAACCTCCAATTTCAAAGTTTGGTCAAAGTTGAATTCCTTCATTTCCTTTCCATTTATATTAGCTACCCATGAGGCATTTGTTTATTTCTGATTACATCTATCTCTCTGATTTCAACATACAGTGGTTATTTACAGTAGTTATATACCTTTTCAAGGTAATGAATTCTTTCATTGATTAGCTAATCAATTATGAGGCGTGGATTTGATGTCCTTGTTGCTGATTGATACCCTAGTAGTTGGATCAGAGGTACCAGCATTTCTTACGGTTATGTTGATTTGAACAAGTACCATTTATTTGTGAACTTTTTGATTGACCTGAGATATCTAGATGATAGAGAGTAGACCAATTAAGGTGATGTCCCATTATCACAAAGTCAGAGATGTCTCTAGGATTAAGGTATAGTTTATTCTCTATAAGGATTGAGGACCATTTGTGTCTTCTGTTCAAATTGTGTCTAGTACAAAACTGAAAAGGATAGAACTGACGGGGAACATTATCCCATTAGGTTGGTACCAAATTTTCAGTGTTGAATTTTCCTCGTTCAGGCCCTTTTTTAGAGGAATCAGATGTCCCCGACGTAAATTTGAGCTATACAGTTTTGAGAAATGAAAACTCATATTCTGCCAAGAAGAGGTAGGCCGTGTAGAGATGTTAATAATGTGGCTCATGTTCTGATGCCACTCTGGTCGAGGACTGCTTTAGTTTCATTGCAGATGGAGGTTTTTTGTATAATGTTTAAAGAGGGGAAATGGAAAGGAGGTCCGGGATGAGGGATATGGAGAATTATGTGCTAGTAGATTTTTCAAGGGACTCCTCTTTTTGTCTCAATAGACAGTTTTTGTCTTCTCTCCCTCTCAAAAGGAGAGCAGGAACTCCTTGTATTTAGTCTCTTAGTTGTTTCTAGATTAAGTAAATTATGGTTTATAGACCCATTGGTGTGAAGTGAATCGTAGGAAAAACAAAGAAACAGTGGGACTAGTTTTAGAGCATCGTGATCTCCATTTGGCTAGCTTTCAGATTTCCCAGCCTTTCCTCACTGCATACTTCACCTTTGCCTGCTTTTTCTGCTTTTCTTTTTTTAAAAAACACTATTTTACTTCTAAACTGCAGTCTGTAAAAACAAAACAAAATGGGGGGCATATTACACATATCTAAAAACAAAGAGGAAAAGAAATGAACTCTTGTTAATAACTTCCACTTTGAGTGCTTGGGCTGGTTGCAAGGCTCAGGGGACTAATCTGCTGAATGTGGAAAGATATGGAACCATTTGTCCTGGGAGAAGCACTACATTAAAAAGAAGAAGCAGAAGTCATGGGGGGAGGGGGAGGCTCTGCTGATGAAAGTAGCTGTCAAATTAGCAGGTCTGGAAGTTGTACTGCATATTGTTATGAGCCGCTCAAGTTCACACCAGAGCAACCTGCTCCATCCATCTTTCTCAGTTTACATTTTAATTGGCTTGTAGTTAAGTTTTTTAAACACTGTGAGATTGCTGACATACACTGTAATATCATGTGAATAATTTATGGAGGTTGCTCAAGACAAGCTTTTTCTTTGATTTGAGAATCCAAGGAGAAGGGGGAGAAGAAGGCTTGAGGGGTCTGCGGGAGGGGGGAGGGCAGGACAGAAGAGCAGACACAACCGCTTGTTGTGTACCGGCTGGTAAATGTTTCTGCGGTGTAGTCAGCCGCGTTTGGGATTTCAGGGAGGTTTGTACAATACAACCTTATTAATAACAATTCTGTCAAGAGAGCACCCAATTAAATTGAATTGGGTTATGACTCCCTCTTGGATTCTTAAAATGTGTGGATATAAAACCTCTTCGATGTGAGTATTGGATAACAAGGGTGGGTGGTGGTGGGTTTTTTTTTTTTTTTTGGTGGTTTTTTTTTTTTTTTTTGGTTGGTTTTAATGATTCTTCCTCCTACTGAGAATTCACTTGTTTATAAATGCAGGAGTAGGCATTTTTCCCAAACTCTCTTTCTGTGTTCTGCTCTCACAGTAATCTAAAGAAGGGGGAACTGGAATCAGCAGGCAGTCATTCTAGTTAAGAACTTGACTACTTTTGGGAGTGGTTTGCTGGACGGCTCTGAGTCTAGAATAGCATCTAATTAAGACCTGCGGGAGAGTCCTCTTCCCAAATAGACTTCCAAAATATATAGTTCTTTCTTATTACCAAACAAGTAAATTATATAAAATGTGGAAGGCACAAAGAAGAGAATAAAAAATCACCTGCAAGTTCTCCCTCCATTGATAACAGTTGGTACTGGTTTTGTTTATATCCTTCTAGTCTTTTTTCTGTTCAAACATAGTGAGCGTAATTGGAATCACATACACTGTTTAGAATTCATCTTTTATTCACTGAACATTACATCCATAAGTACTCTACAGTGTCATTTCTAATGACCGCATAATGTGTATGTATATGTATTTTCTGTGAATATATCATGCTTTATCTTACCTCTCTCCTCCTGTTGAAATGAAGAAGTGTCATTTACAATTTTTAAATCAATTTTAGGCAGGGAAGTGATAAATATATTTTGGTTTAAATCTTGGTGTACATTCTTGGTTACTTCAAGTTCCCCGAAGTATAATTTCTACATTGAAGCAGATAGCGTCTAAGGGAAAGACCAGTAATGTCTCAAGAACAATTTTGTCTTCAAAAGCGGGATAAAAAACAGATTTTTTAAATTAATGAAATTAATAATTTCTACCTAAATAAATAGATAATGACAGTCAATCTGAAGTTCTGTGAAATTACTGAGATCTTTTATTCTTGTGGGGTTTCTTAACCACAAAATCTGTTAGGATTAATGTTTTTTCTTTACCAATTGGTATATAACTACCTAAGACTTTATGTAATCATTTGAAATGCTACAAATGTATTGCCTGTCAACTCCAATAAAAAAGAAGGCAGTTAATTAAAGGGATATCTTGCTGTTAAATAAACTTGCAGTCAATTGCTTGTAAGTAACAGTTAGTTTGATGTGTAGTCAAAGGGCAAGAAAATCAGTGATCAGGAAGGACTAACTTTATAAAATAGCAAAAAGAGGAGTCATTATTGGGGTTGAGATGACTGGCCTGTCAACAGGCATGATGTTTCTTCCCTTGTTTGTTTATTATAAATGGAATCTAATGATATCCTTGTTAAGAACATATTCATATAATGAGCTGGAGGTGAAAGACATAAGGCATTCAAGTCTCCTGTCAGTTTGAGATCTTTTCAGCTTAGGATAACTGAGTCCTTATCCTCATGCAACCCTAGAAGGACACGACTGTCTCCCAAGATCAGGCGCGGCTTCAAGGTTATGTAATGTGTGCATAACGTGTGTGCATGCACACACACTCCATATTGTTACACTCTGCAAACGGGAAACGGCCATCTTTGATCCAGTGGAAAGGCTCCAGCAGCACAGCAGCCCCTGAGAACAGCTGTTCCAAATCCATCCAGCCCACTAGCTCCTCCTACTAGGGGTGCCCTAATGCTCTCTGCACCTTTGTTCAACAATTCCTTGGTAATCTAGGGTGGAACACACTTTCTCTGGACAGTGAGCTTGTAGTCAGAAGCACTTGTCATGCTCAACTCCTTCAGAAAGAGAATCTATTCAAAGATACCACACTAATTTGATACTCCTAAGTGTTGAAATATTTGTGAAACAAAGAATGTATTTATAGTGGAGACCTTTCTCATCTCAAAATCACATGGATATGAGAGACCAGAGCTATTAGAAGGATGATTGACTTTGTGTTGAAGTTCCATTGAAGGTCACTGGACTTTGGAGTCTCTCTCGGGAGCCAAGACACTTCATATTTTGCCAGTAACCATATTAAAATGTGTGTACCTGGCAAGAGTGAGCGAGTCTCATTTGCCGGTTTTCATTCTTTGTATTGGCTCTTCACTATTTCATCAACAAGAATTTTTTTTAAGTGCCAATTTTGTGCCCAACTGGGCCGTATGGGATGCAAGAGAAGGCATAAGTTATGGTCATTCCCCTCATGGGCCTTCCAATAAAGTAAAGTAAATATGTAATCCACTTACAGCCGGTCAATAGCAATATTTTTATTTGTAATGATCCCACATTTCAATTGAAGAAAGTATTTATTATTCTGGGAAGAAAAACATCGGCTGAATTAATGACAGATTCTGAATGGGCGCTGGGCTATATTCAGAATGCAAGTATTTTGCAGTTAGGTTAGGTTGTTGAGGTTTGCCTTCTTTCCTGAGCTCTTATGAATTAGCAAATTCGAAACCGGCTGTTTTCAAATTACATACAATTGGTGCCTACCCTGAGTGTCTGTTTCTCTCCGCCAAGTTTCAACTTGTAACCTATTTTAAAACTTGGTCCTAAACCTCCAAAACCAATGGAATGATAGCAGGCACTACCTTAAATCATAATATTTTCACAAGAACACGTTCAAACTTGAAATAATGACTAGGTTGAAGAAAGAGGGAGGTGAGAAGGGAGGAGGAGACAAGTTTGTGTTTTCTTATTTAAAAAAAAAAAAGTTGTTTGAATTAATAAGTTGCTCAGATTTCTGCTGCTTTTTTTCCTAGATAGCCACAGAGAGAAAGCTTTGTTCCTAACAAAAGGACACCTCTGCATCAGCTTAAGATATTTGTAGCATGGCACCTGGTGACAGGGTTGGAGTTTAAAAAAAAAAATCTCCCATGTGAACATTTTGCAATTCTCTTTACCCTCCTTCCTTTCGTATTGAGCACATAGCTTGATTCCTATCATCCGAGACAATGGCTTGGCAAACCTTTTCTGTAAAGGGCCAGAGAGAACATACTAGCTTTTGTGACCGCGCAGGTTTCTGCCATACGTTCTTTCTTGATTTCTCTTCTCTTTTTCTGTTTTTTTAAACAACACCTTAAAAATGCAGAGACTAACCTTACGGGCTATACAAAACGTGATCGTGGGGTGGATTTGGCCTGCAGCTCTAGTTGGCGGGCTCACGCCCTAGAGAAATATGGGGGGCCATCCTGGCTGAGCCACCACTGGGTATGCCAACATGATTTCCCTTTCTACTGCTTGCTACGTTCTCTGCCGGTCACTGGCTGTCTCAGGAGCTGGTCCCTGGAGCCTGGCTCTCCTGTGTGATGTAATGGTGTGAAATGGTGTTTCCAGTGAAGGGCCTGCGGGGGTAAATGCTGTCTCTAATTAACCTGTTCATTTAGTGCCATTATCCTTTATCTCAAACGCAGTTCTGCTGGGGGAGGATAAGGAAAATGCTTAATTAGACTAACTGTTTCACACTGTCTGTGTTTGCATGATGAACTTTAAAAAGCCTGGGAGATGAAGCTGTCAGTCACTAAGTGTCTTTGGGAGCCTCTTGATTTTTAATATGTAATAATCATGCGCTGTTATTGAGTGTTGTTGAGTGAAACTTCAGGTGACGGTCTTTGTCCACAATTCTGACCCAAGACATCTGGCTAATGTCCACCAACTGGATAATGTCATTGGCAAGTTGTTGTGTCAGGGATGCTTATTTATTTATTTGCTCACCGCCCTAGTTGGAGTACTTTGGATGGACACTTGTTGTTTGTTTTCTGTCTTCCTCATTAGGCATCAAGTACCTCGAGTACAGGGAGTGTGCCTCGTACTTCTCTGAAGCCCGACGTCTGTTGGGATACCATTGCAGTATTTGTTGTTGCTGGGGCAAAAAAATAAAAAACAAAAATTACCATTTTAATGCATGTGATATAAAATATGCCACTTTAACAAGTGTTGTGTACAGTTGAGTGGCATTAAGGACATTGTGCGGCCATCGTCCATCTCCAGAACATTTTTCATTTTCCCAAACTGAAACTCCCATTTCCATTAAACGATGACTCCCCATTCCTTCCTCCCCAGTCCCTGGCAACCACCATTTCTACTTTTTTCCTCTATGAATTTGACTGCTCTGTGTATCTCATGTGAGTGGAATCATATAGTATTTGTCTTTTTGTGACTGGCTCTTTTCACTTAGCATAATGACCTTAAGGTTCGTCTGTGTTTAGCAGGTATCAGAATTTCCCTCCTTTTTAAGGCCAAGTCATATTCCATTCTGTGTGTGCTACATTTTGTGTATCCATTCATCCTCCAGGGGACCCTGGGGCTGCCTCCTCCTAGCGGGGATTGTGAATAATGCCACCCCACACAGATCCGAGTCCTGCTTTCAGTTCTTCTGCATTTATACCCAGACGTGGCCATCACAGTATTTTTGAGACTATTAAAGTGACAACTTTCTTTTAAGCTCTCGATACTTTAAATACTTTTACCAGACTTTTCTGTCATGTATTATAAAAACATTTTATAATAAAGAAATCTGTGACTAGCCCTGATGAACACAAAAGATCATTAAGCACAGACATTTATTCATCCTGTGTAGCAGGCGCTGGGCTCAGCTCTTGGTGTGGATGAATTCACTGAGGTCCCCAGTATGTTATCTGCATGTTCAGAAGAGGAAACGAGGCTTAGAGGGGTTAAGAAATTCGACTGAGGTCGCACAGCTAGTACGAGACAGACAGGGCTCTGCTTGAGAACCCAGACTTGTGGACACCATGAATCCATTCAGGAGAGTGGATTACACTTCCATGCCTCATCATAATCTCAGCATGGTTGGCGAGAGGCTTATTTTCCACAGCTTAATGTCACTTTTGAATTTTAAAATCAAATTATATAAAATTACATGTAAAATTCTTTGAAAGCTCTAAAGTGCTATACAAATGTAAAGTATCAAGATTAAACCTTTGGAGGACAAATGTTACAAGGTACAATAAATATATGGAGCAAAAACTGTCTAGATTTTAAACTGCGATCTAAGCATTATGCAAACTAACGAGGGCCCACCTTTGTGATTTTGTTAGAACGTTGTTTCGTGTACCATTTTATTCATATCACTTCCAATCTTGGTAGGACTGGCGCTGCCTTTTCTATGGCTGTTATGCATTTCATGACTTTTTTACCCTAAGATTCTGGGAATAAGCCAGATTTCCCACATAACATTTGTTATCCTTGTAGTAACCCTGGACTAGGAGCCATGCCTTAAACCATCTTTGCAATTGTGCAGCTAGGTCTTGGATGCCAGATAGGTAACAAACTCTCATATGGAAGAGCTGTGAGAATTAATTTGCACTTGCAGAGGCCAGAAGTGAGGCCACTCCATGTGCATAGGTTCTAGAGGGGCAGAGTTGAATTCAGAATAAAATGCACAGGGGGCACCTGGGTGGCTCAGTCAGTTAAGTGTCCGACTCCAGTTCAGGTCACACTCTCACATTTTATGGGTTCGAGCCCCGCGCCCGGCTCTGTGCTGACAGCTCGAATAAAATGCACAGCTATACAGAGCCTTGGAAAGTAGTAAATGCCATCAGTGGGGGTATCCACACTCAGGCCTGAAAATCCTTTCACAGCAATGAGGTAGAGAGGATTCCTACACTATGCACTTAATTTCTTCACCTTCAGTCTTGGTGTATCATTATGTTTACTTCACATGGCCTGAGACCTTCATTGAAACTGTTAGGTCTTGTATGGTATTGTTTTCCTCAACACAAGACAAGAGCTAAGAGGTTTTGCCCAGTTTATCTGTTGTACCACGGGCAAATAACTGAGCTGTGTTAGAGTGGCTTGTAAGTTAAACATATTTAGACTAGATCATGGTTGAAGAGATAATGGGCTCAGCTTCTGAGATTTCAGATTCTCCAGAGTCTAGACAGACTGTTCGAAACAGGACTGACACTGATCTCAGAGTGAAGTGGTTCGATAGATTTACATTGACTGTTTGATTTAGTGACTTCTCCTGTGCGGTCTTATTGGAACTGTTCAGCCTCCAGCACTAGAAAACTTACACTGTTTCAGTGTAGCATTGGACTCAAGCAAGGGCTTGGGTATTTGGCACAAATGACATTCTCTCCTCTTTTTCTGATTAATGTGCCTCCAGGATCAACCCAAGTTAATGCAAATAGTGGAATATTTGCTCATATAGAGACCCAAAGTACTTAAAATTCACTGCAGGTAGAATTGTTTGTTTAACCATCAGGAGGACAGACGTCGGTAATTTCAGTTGCTTGTGTTGGTTCTGATTTTGTTTTGGTAGAGATTGAGTGTTGGAGACTTTGCCTGGAAGCCAGCCCCTAGCATTGACGTCTGACACTAACCACAAAAGCAGTCCCCTTTCCGCTGGCAAAGCCAGGCCCACATCCATGGTTGTGATCTCAGGGGAGGGCTCTAGTCCTCAGCTTGGGTTTATGACTGGGAAGCCTGCCTCTTGTAAGGTGGGGAAAAGCAGAGTCAAAGTGACCCCACAGCATTTGCGCTTGGGGGAGCTGTCACATCCAGAGGACTCATCAAGGTCAGAGATGTGGTCCCGCCTGAACTGGCATCCGCGGACTTTGTCAGGGCCAGGTGTCAGAAATGGGTAAATATCAAATTGTATCTGATTAAAAACAGGAGGAAGCAGAGCTCCCCTTACCCTGCTCTAAGGAGCCAAAGTCAGCTGAATGGTGTTTGGGTCCAGATGATTCAAAAACCACAGTCTCCATGACCCAACTGAAGAAATATTCAAAACTAGTCTGAAATATAACAGCCTGTTTTTAAAAATATGCTATCAAACACATTTATCTTTGGCAAAAAATGAATTAAGTATTCTCTCATAATAACCAAATATTCACTAATATAAAAGAATATAGGATAAATACCTCTTACGGTGAGACTGTCAGATTCACGAAATCCCTTTTAAGTAAAAAAAATCTGGCAGTGATCCTACATAAATAATGTTTGATCTGGTCCAAGGATCTTACTTGAATTTATGGCCTATTACATGGGGGAAAATACTGAAAGAAAAAGAAGAAATAACATTAAGAAAAACATCAGAATTCTATATCCAAAAATGACTGATTATATAACTATTTTACCAATAAGATAGTGGTAAGATAGAGAAGAGGAATAAGGACAACTCACGTGGGTTTTCAGTAACGCAGTCATGAAGGAATCAAAATCCAGTCAACATGCAAACGTCCTACATGTTGGCAGGAAGATAGGTTACGCGTGCATACATTTATCAAAACTCAACAAACTGTATACTTGAGATCAGTGCCGTTTACTATTGCAGATTATACTTCAGTACAAAAAAGGACAAAGTCAAATCAGCTGATTTATTGAGCAGCAATTCCTGAGAAAGTTATAGCATTAAGCAATTTAGGGAGAGAAATTTCTTAGCCTTCAGGAAAGTTACATATTCTTTGTTTTTTTAAGGTTTATTTATTTTGAGAGAGAGAGAGAGAGCAAGCCTGAGTGCATTTGCATGGGGGAAGGGGCAGAGAGAGGGGGCAGAAAGAATCCCAAGCAGACTCTGGACTGTCAGCCCAAAGCCTGACGTGGGGCTCAAACCGTGAGATCTCACGAAACTGTGAGATCATGACCTGAGCCTAAATCAAGAGTTGGATGCTCAATCAAGTGAGCCACCCAGGGGCCCCTAAACTTGCATATTCCTGCTTAATCAGACACAAATTGGGTTTTTAAATTTTTTTTAATGTTTACTTATTTTTGAGAGAAAGCGTGAATGCATGAGGGGCAGAGAAAGACAGAGACAGAATCTGAAGCAAGCTCTGGGCTCCGAGATGTCAGCACAGAGCCCGACGCGGGGCTCACACTCACCAGCCGTGAGATCGTGACCTGAGCCGAAGTCAGACACTTACCCGACTGAGCCGCCCAGGTGCCTCCACAAATTCTTAATAATAAGAATTAAATAGGGGCGCCTAAGCGGCTCAGTTGGTTAACGTCCGACTTCGGCTCAGGTCATGATCTCACGGCTGGTGAGTGTGAGCCTTGCGTCGGACTCTGTGCTCAGATCTCAGAGCCTGGAACGTGCTTCGGATTCTGTGTCTCCCTCTCTATCTCTGCTCACCTCCATTCTCTCTCTCTCTCTCTCTCTCAAAAATAAATAAACATTTTTTAAAAATTTTAAAAATCAACAGTGAATGATGCATTGAATTCTGGATCTCATGGAGCCTTCAAGATTAGCATCACTCCTTTTCTAAATATAAAAAAGCTGAAACCCCAAACATTTTAGAAAATTGTCCAAAGAAAATTTCACCAAGTGGCAAGATGTTAATCTTAAAGCTTCTTCTTCTTTCCCCTTTGTCCTGTCAACTTCCTCCTCCTCCCACCTGTTAACTGACCCCAAGGGTCTGTTTTCAGTTCTCTTTGGCTTTCTCTTTATGTTGTACTCTCCTTGACCGATTCATTTCAATGTTAGTAGTTCTTCATTCCATCGGTAAATACCTTTGAGTTCTTACCACATGCCCAGCAATGTTTTGTGAGTGAGCAGTATGGCACTGAACCACAGGCTAAGGCTTTCGCTCATAGAGCATATTTTCTACTCATATCCGTGCACATGGAGCCCTGAGAGTGATTTCCCAGACCAGTGTTTTCACCCAATCCAGACTCCATTGCCCCATAGCTTCCCTTGTGAATCACAGCAGTACCTTAAGCTCCACGTAGCTATAATCTCATCTTTGGCTCTTCTTGCTGAACATCTAGGTCAACCAATTTTAATTCCCTAAACTCTAACACATTGTTTTTTTTCTTTTATCTGTTCAGAATCTCCTTGTTTCCTCACTTCTTCCTTGGAATGTTCCAGTAGCTTTCTAATTCATTTGTCTGTCTCCCGTTGTCCTCAGCTCTGATCATATACATCACTGCTTGATTTTTTTTCTCCTAAAACATGTCTCCTATATCAACGGTTTCTCAAATACACACACACTCACTTACATGCTCTTTTCTTTGGGTCTTGTTTGCCTTACAAATTAAATGGAAACTCCTCTATCTGGCAGTAAAGACTATTATAAAAGTCTTTAGACTTTCTGGCAGTAAAGACTATTATAAAAGGCTCCCACCTCCCTCAAATCTTATTACGTCTCCACAAATAGGTGCCTGCTCGAACGGTAGCCATGGTGCATTCTTGGCCGCTGCCTTTAACATGTCCCCCATTTTCTGTCCCTCTGTGGTTGCTCTCTCTGTTTGTCACCTGGATGCACTGTGCACTACCATCCCCACCCAGAACTCATCAGCCTCCGTTCCACTCACACCACCTTTTCTAAGGGACCTTTCTCTGTCTGAACACCACGATTCTTCCCTCCTCTGGAAACACTAACTCGCTGCACTGCATTATGGTTGTTCTTGTACATTTTTATTAAAATAACCTGACGTATTTTCATAAAATGACACATCCTTATTTGAAAAAAATTAAAATGTACAGAAGAGTAATGAAAGTAAAAACCACCTGAAATCTCTTCACCCGAAGATACCAATTCTCAAGCATCCCTCCAGACCTGTGTGTGTGTGTGTGTGTGTGTGTGTGTGTGAGCATACACAAACATTTATGAAGTCTATACATTTGTCCCTAAATGAGATCCAATTCTACCTGCTTTTTTTCCTGTTGATACATTCTGGTGCTTTTGAAACATTCCTCACTAGAGAACCAAACTATAATTTTCAGCGGCTGCACGATCCTTCATCGTTCGGCTTAACCGGAATCTAACCGCTGCTTGTTTTGTCTGGGAGCTGGCCTTCCTCCCTCCATCAGCAGGTGCAAGGAGGTTGTTCTCCCGTGTGCTAGCTCATGTGCTCAGCACAGCCATATAAAATACAAGTGAGCAGTCTGTCGTGGGCCTCGACGAGAACTGTTGTGACCATCCACTCCGTGCGGTTCAGGACCTGACAAAACTGGAGATCTTGAAAGAGGTTAGAGAGGACTGACCTAAAATCCCGAGTAAGATTGTAGCCTTTGTAAAAAACGTTGTGTTAACTGCTTTGAACAGCGCTGTCCTTCCACCGCCCACGAGAAAGCCATTCATTGTTCCTCATTACATAATCTGCAGAGAGCTTCCCCACCCAGCGAGGAGCATGTCCCGCTCCCCTCTTCCCAGCAGCTGAAAGCGGAGTCTGTCCTGTGCCTCCGAGGGTTTCTTCACAGCGCAGGCCTCATGCTATCCCTAATTAGCCGGAGCACTCCCAGCCGGAAGCCCCAGTGCCCGGCCTTGACAAAAGTCTGCTTTTTCCAGGGAAAAGGCAAAGCCTGCCTCTCTGTCTAGGGGCACCTCCGGGAGACCAGCAGAAGCAGGGTGGTGGGGAGCTCTCCCATCAGTCAGTGCGGGGAACCTGCTGCATTCTCTAGTGACCTGCGGTGTGCTGCCTCCCCCACTGCAAAGAGGGGTCCATCAGACTATGCCTTTGTCCTCCACCGGCACACCTAAGCACCACGAGACAGGCCCCTTCTGCGTGATCCTAAGCGTTCAGTCCCGTCCCTTCTCCGTTTTGGGCTTCGGCGACCGATCTGCCTGCCATCCCACAGCCAACCTCCAGCCACTTGTGTTAATGATGTATGCGATTAGCAGCCTATGGTAGTTCATTAGAGAAAGAAAAAAAGGAAAGAAAGAAAAACCGTGAGATCGTTTGCCTGTCACTGTGAAGTGAAGCTTGACGGGAACATCCTCACTGTCCCTCCCCATCGCCCCTCCTGCCGTGTGTCTGTGATCTTCTGTGCGCATGCGCTCACAGTTGCCTGTGTTCCGTGGCTCTGCCATTTGCTCAGTGGGGGGACATTTCCTTAGCCGAGCAATGCACTGCTCTGCCTGAGGGATTGAGAACATATTGCTTGGCAGGTGGGCCTGCTCAGACGCACTGACTGTTGTTTCAGCACTGACAGGGAACATACATCATGCAGGCCCATTATGCCAGCATAAATCCATGGTAACCTGTTCAGAGGGCTGCAACCAGCAAACAAAGTGTCTGGGCCTTAATAGGTGATATTTTTGAAACATATAATTGGGATCTGAGAAGTAATTCTGGATGACAGGCCACTCCTTCTGCCATCTTAACAGAAGCTGGGCCTACAGCAAAATACCACTCCTGTCGTACCGCAGAACGACGACGATTGCCATTCTAGCTCAGCTCCAGGCAGCTGTGCACGGGGCCGGCTGTGCCAAGAGACTGTCTGTGGAGGGAAAAGAGCCTTCAGCGTTGAGGTCTTTCCTTTATGCCTTGGTGCTCACCGCTGGCAAAAACCTGCTCCTGGGGCCGTCACTGGAGAATGTCAGAGGCGCTCTCCTTCGCCTACTAATACGAGCTTGAGAGGGACCTACAGCTTGCTTGTGGTGTTGGCTAGTGGACACATAGGCCTCTGAGTAGAGACCGCTGGCTGTTCTCATGAAGAGAAGCTCTTCGTTTCCATGGCGGGCTGCAGGGGAAGAGTGAGGTATCAGTCAGGTCCTGGGCAGAGCACACAGGGTCCGGATATCACAGCCTGGGTCCTTCCCCACAGGAAAGGTGGACGTGCGGCTCCACAGATAGGTGGCGGGAGAGATTGGCACAGCCCTGGTTACAGTCGACACCATTTCCTGAGTTCCAGAGACCCGGCAGGGGGAAGCGTTTGGTTCAGGTTGTCATAAAGCCAGTCTTCTTTCGGAGCGGTGTGCGTTTTCCCCTCGACACGCAGCCTGTGTCCCCGCACTCTCCTTGTGCAGACCGCTCGCAAGACTGACGCCCCTGCACTTAGGCACCAGCCACTTTCCACTTCCCCCCCTGGGCTGTGTTCTCCTCGAGGACAGGTGTCATGCCTTATCTGGGCTTCGCAGAGTGCTGGTTTCCTGGTAAATGCAGAAGGAATGAAGAAAGGAAGATGTTCATTCGTTGTTGACTTTTCTTTTATCTTCTTGATTTCTAAGAAACCACAACTCTGGCCTTTGAGTATAACTTGCCAATTAAATTAAAACTGGGTGGCAATATTGTATTATTTCGTTTTCATTTCTGCCAGCCAACCCAGCCAGTATTAGCACAGCCTGGTCTGCGTGCTAGAGGATCTGCATTCTGTCTTGCCACAGAATTAATTTCCTTAAAGCAAACTAGAAGATGTCCTCAGGGGATCGAGGACCTTCGAAACTGTAAAGACCGAGGGGGAGACGGTTAGGAATATGAGCAGTAGCAGTCAGTGTTTAGAAAAGTTGCCTGAGAGCCTGGCATACCATGGTGACCATCAGAGACATGGGCTCATCACACCCTACAATGGCCCAGCCACCATTCTGCTGGTTACGCTGTTTGCTCATGCTTCTACTCAACAGTGTGGTTGGTGATGACACAGCAGTTTGCCAACATAGAAAGTTTCACGCAAATACAGACTCGGGTGCCCTGTCTCCAGACACTGTAGGTTAGGAGACCTTTCGTGGGGCCTGGGCATTTGTACTTTTGAAATGTTCTCCACGCGGTTTGGATGCAATCAGACCGTGGACTTTGGTTAGGGGAGCACTGATTAGGAACACAATACTTGAGAATCTGAGCATTTCCTTCAGTCTTAACTACTGCCTGGGACAAATACTGGTACATCCTTCCCGGAGCATTTTCCTGAAATAAATCATGATGTCTTAACTGCTTTGAGGGGCCCTGAGAGCTCCTTGCAAGAAAGAAAACCAAGAGGGTTTTCGGGATGTAAGGAAAACATCATTTAGTATATTTCCATATCTATTGACAGGTCTGCCTCTGAAATAATCTTTTGTTTTTAAATGACTTAATTTGTTTTAAATAAAAAGGCTTTATCGAGATACGATCGCATAAAGCTCACCCTTTTAACGTCTACAGTTCACTGATTGTTAGTATATTCGCAGACATTTAGTATCTCACACAACCAACACCACTGTCTAATTCCAGAACGTTTTCATCACACCGAGAAGAAACCCCATACCCATGCCTTCCTGCCTCCAGCCCCTGACAACCACTCATGTACTTTCAATCTGTATGGATTTGCTTTTTCCAGATGTTTAATCTCTGAAATATCATATGCTGACTGGACATGAATTCAGTTATGTTTTTAAATATCTCTAAAGAAAAATTTTCCAACTTCCAACGAGGGTTCCTGGGTCTGACATGTTACATGTTGAGAAAGATTTCACTTGTGTCTTTTACTGACTTCAATTGCATTAGCTTCTATAATAACTCCTATTCCCTTCTTTATTTTGTCTCTCTCTTATCATTTCACCAACCCTCAAATTCTTTATAGATGCAAACATCATTATCAAGTCCCTTCCAACTTATCTGTAGGATGACTGATCTCAATATTCCTAGGCCCCTCCTCAGATCTGACCAGTGTTTCCATTTCCTCCTCCCATTCAGCTAAATAAGGAAGTATCCACTCCTTTCTCTAAGGTGGGCACCTCCATTTGTGTGCCCTCTTCCATTTCCTCCCTCCTCCTCCAGAACCTGGCTTTTGACTCTCTTCATTTCCGCTCTTCAACTTCCAGAAAGACTCAAGAGTTCATGCTTTTAAAAAATTGCTTGGCTCCTGCTGCCCCTTGAGGTACCATTCTATTCGCATTTCCTTCACTGTCAAGTCTTTTGGAAGCACAGTTTGTTCTCGTGGTTGGTAGTTCTTTTCCCACCCACTCCCACCTAACTTCTTGCACTCGTGAGTCTACCTTTATTAGTTTGCTGAAATTTCTCTCTGTGGCTCATGGCGTCATCGTATTTGCCAAGCCTGGTAACTTCCCTGGTCCCTTTCCCCATGACCTTTAGGTCACACGGAACCCTGTTGGCCATCCCTCCGTCTTGAAACCCTCTTTTCCTTTTGGTTTCCGTGCTACTCCACGTTCTCTTTCTACCTTGGGCTCCATTGCTCCATGTCTTCCTAAATATGGATGCCCCCTCTTTTATCTGTCTCTTTATTTTCTCTCTTTCCAGTCTCATAACACCATCTGGCTCCTAACTATGTGGATGACTTCCAAAACTATCTTCACCACTTGGATGTCCTGCCAGCTTCATAGACTCATTGCTCAAAACAGAACTCACACCCTGGCAGGCTCTCGTGCTTTCCCTAATTCTGGCCATAGAGTGACCCAGGGTTGAAAAATTTGACTCAGTTCTTTCTTTCAACTCCTTGGTTGCCATGGCTGACAGCCATCGTGTATGTAACGCCCTTTTGTGCTGTCTGGGCTGTACTTCTTCATCTGTCGTCCTACTTCTTCATGCCATTGTCCAAAGCCAGGCCTTTGTTTCTCGTACCTGGACTGTCACCAGGCCCCATTCCGACTCTGTTCATTCCGTCTTACACATGGCTGCCAGACATCAGTCCTCCTTCCAAATGAATGTGAGTATGCCATTTCCTTAGGCAGCCTTCCAGGTTCCTTAACCCTACTGAATACATCCTGTTACTCCTTCACCTAACTTGTAAGGCCTTCTACAACCTGAACCTTGTCTTCCCTTCAGACCCATTCTGTACTCTTCCTCCCTCCCTGTGTCCTAGCCCAAGCAAAACCCTGGTCATCTTTGTCTTCCGCCTCTACAATCTGTTATTCCAGACCCCTGCTTATCCTGTGCCTTTCATCCAAAATGATATCCTTTATTTCTGCCAGCATGATCTTGTGTGTTGAAATTCTCAGATCCTTCAAATCCCTTCTCCTCCGTAAAGTCTTAGAATAGGATTTCTCTCTCTTTTGGATTTCCAGAATTGCGTGTGTTGGGGGAGGGGGAAGGACTTGTGGCTCTTTGTCTCATATTTCAATTATTTATGTGCCTGTCTTATCCGCTCCCCCAAAGGTAGAAGGCCTGCCTTTTCATTGTTATAACTCCTGTACCAGCTGGTAGAGTGTTTTAAATATAGAGTATTATGGATAAGTATTTCTTGAGTGAATGAAACTTTTAGCCTCTATAATATATAGAAGAGGTAAAAAGCTAAACTTGTTCACGACAGTCTTCGTGTCAGTGTCAGGAGAGTTCTCTGTCATTTTGGCCTGTTATTATTTTCAGTCAATCCAAGCACAAGGCTTGGATGAAGGAAACGAGAGAATTGTAGCAAACCTGCCAGCATCTTCATTGACTTGTCTTGTATCTGCATAATGTTTTATACCATTTGAAAGGACTTTTGCATTTTACCTGATCCTCTATATAGCCATGTAAGGTTACAGAAGGCTGGCCATTCTCACACTCATCAGCTCATAAATGAGGGAAATGTGGTCTGGTGAGTTTTAATGACTGAACCAATGTTAGCTTATTAGACAGTGGCAGAGCCTGGACAAAGGGACACGTTGGCTGTCTTTATTCAAAGAGCTGTCACATGAAGGAACTACATCTTGGGTTTTTTTTTTAATTATTATTATTCTTTATTTCCTCAGAGGATAGAAAATGTACAGGTGATTTAAGCTAAATTAAGGAAAAACATTGTTTATCAGATCCACTCCAAGGTGGTATTTACTACTTTCATCGTTCAGGTGGAGCTCAGGTAGGGCAACCTGGCCAACCAGGTGTAGGACATTCTGTTGAAATGAGCCACTCAAAAGGTGCAAGACGACCAAGGTCCCTTCTGAGTCTGCAATTCTGTGATTCCTTTTTAGGTTGGGACCGTGGTACTCTACTCAATAATCCAAGTTTCGATTTCTGTCTTTCTTTAAAACGTAACCTGAAGCAGATATAGCTCAGGTGTGAGATGACGTACTGTCCGGGTCTTAAACCTTTCGCAGAATGCAGACCTCACCTTCTCCTAGCCATTCTCTCAGTGGACCGCCTGCAGGTGGAAATATAAAAGAACATATTTTCACCCAGTCCTTCAGTGCCTACAGTTGCCAACCCAGGGGGGAAAAAATGAAATATGCAGAAAATTTCACAGATGCCATCATCACATGTAGCTGGCCCAGTCTGGCAACTCCAGGCACCTGTCTGGTGTTATGGACATGGCGAGCAAGCCCAACGATCTCTCAGAATGGCATGTTCTGTTGGAAGGACGTTGGTGACTCTAATGAGCTCCAAACTTTTCCTTGAAATGGGAAGTTGCCTAAAAAGGCAACTACTGCGACACAGCCAAATGGAAATCATGATATTTCACTGAACTCAGAACCAGATCTGCCTTTTTTTTTCTTTACAGAAACATTTTGTGTGCCATGTGCCTTGGGAGCCAAAAAGAAATCATACGTTGGCTCCCTGTTCCACTTTGCTAAGCTCAGATACTGTAAATACCCTCCTCTCTCTCATAACATTAAATTTTTCATGAATTCATCATAAAGGAGCCACTTTGTAGGTTTGGCTGGTACCAGTGAAAGACTTCATTTTCTATTTCACAGTAACTTTTCAGTGCAAAAAAATTATGGGTGCAATGTTGAAAGACTAGAATTATTCATCAAGTCTTCACTGCCTGAAAATGAAGGGAATTTTTCTGAAACCTATCTGGGAGAATGCAGGCACAGACATGCATATTTTAGATGGTGCTACATCTCAGCCATAGCCACCTAATCTTTCTCGAGGGAATTAGGGCTAAAAGAGGACACGCGCTTTCTCGTTGCTTTATGGATTCATTCAAGAGTCCACACAGCCCACAAATTTTCCCCTTACCTTCCAGGGTTCCTATAACTCACTAGCGCACTAAAGAGTAGAATATTTCATTGTATCGATGGAAATACCAGTAGCTTTAGAGTTGGATGCAAAAGGTGTACTTCAAGACGCAGCATGATAAAAAGCAACGCTGTATCAGAATCCCTGGGAAGGCTTGTTAAAACTCATGCTAGGCCCCACCCCAAGAGTTTCTGATTCAGTGGATCTGGGTTGGGGCCCAAGAATTTGCTTTTGTTTTTGGACACGTTTCCAGATGTTGGTGCTGCTGGCCTTAGGACTACACTTTAAGAAACACTGGTGTATTGAAAAGAACATCAGATCTAGAAGTTTGGAAACCTTGGCTCTAGTCCTAGCTCTGTTTTCTCTCAAACATGAGGCTTTGGCTAAGTCTCTGGGCCTCAGTTTCCTCATCTGTAAAGGAAGAGTTGTGACTGCTGCTCTAAGCGACCTACTGTTGCTTTGAGAATAAAATCTGACAATCTGTGAGAAAACCGCACTTCTGGAGGGACTTGTGTTATAATTCCCAAAGTGAGAAGATGCTTTAAGATGCAGGCATTCTGTCCAGCATGGACACATGAGCCGTAATTCTGCTGCTGTGCCAAGGAGGGGCCCACAAAGAAGAGATGTGAAGCTGGAAAGATTCAGGGAACCCCTCCCACCTCTAACCTATCTTGAAAAAGCCACAGCTTTTTTCGTGTTCTGTACCGTGTCGCCAGGCTGTATTGGAACCACGTCTCTCAAACTTCTCCGTGACTCAGAACTCCTTAGGACACTTGTAAATGTACAAAGGCCAGGCCCTGTCCTCTTTGAAGGAGCCTGGGCCTCCAGGTGATTCCTGTATACTCCAGAATTTGAGAACCACTATACCTGTGCTAGTAGCTCTAAAATCATACTCTACACACTGGTTCTCAACCTTGTCTGGAATCACCCAAGCCACCCTTAAGTCCCATATGCATGGACCACGAATGACCAAACTGGGAGGGGTGGGGTCTAAGTATCAATCGCACCTCACAAGCTCCCCAGTTACTGAAATTTGCAGCCAAGGCTGAGAACCACTGATGTAGAAAGAGTCCTCTGTCATCGTATCAGCACCCATGATGTTTGTAGTTGCTTGTCTCTTTCCCACATCATACGGTAAGAATATTGAGGGCAGCTCCATGTGCCCAGAATCCGGCCCAAGTGCCTCACACTGCTTTGGATGTTCCAGGCATGCTGGTGTTAATTTGGAATGAATGAACCGCTCCGTTACGTTCAGATGACGTGCCAACAATCTGTAGAACCTAGTCAGCCCCAACTATGAGTTACTCTTTCGAGTGACGTGAGTCAGAGAAGCCTGCCTTTGCAGATCTTTGAGAGTGCCGAGGAAGGAAACAAATGAGTACGTTCTGAACACCTGCCGTGTGCCCACCATTTCCATGTCTTCTCCCTCTACAACAGACATGAATTGTCCCTGTTTTCTTCTGAGGGGAGAAATGGTGGCAGCAGATTGCCCAAGGCGGGAAGCATGAGAGGGCCTGTTGGTCTCCAGAGTCCAGGTTCCTTTCTGGTTCTTCTCTTCCCACCTCTTGGATCTTCTCCTGCCCTCACCCCCATCCCCCTTCCCTCCCTGGCCTGCCCCTGCGGGACCCCCAGTGGATACCTCTTCCCTCCGAACCACGTAGGATCCTGCTCAGAACTTCCCGACTTCTCCGGTGAGCCTTCCTCTGGGAAATTCTCACTGACCCAGGACTTGATGAATTGCCTGACCGTCTTCCAAACTGGTCAGGTGCCCCCCCCCCCCCGCCCCCGCCCCGGCATGCTGTGAGCCGTGGTATAAAGCATATCCCCTTAGCTTTGTAACTGTTTACTTAATTCTTCCTCCGGTAGACAGGAGGCTCCCTGAGGGCACAACATGTTTCTTGCTCATCTTTGTATTCCCTCAGCCTGGAGTATTTCCAAGCCCGTAGGAGACACTCAAGAAGTTTTTTTAAAGAGTGAGTGACGGCAGAAACTCATCCGTGAGCAAAGTTCTCCTGAAACATTTCAGTATGTGTGCATGTGTTATGCTTGAGAATATTTTAGAAACATTTTCCAGATTTAATTGAGGCTTCTGGGAAGCCTTGCTGTGTTCTTCCTTGCAAAAAATAGAAGGTCATTACCAGGAAGTCTCAGTGTACCATATTTATCTGGTGAGTTTTGAAAATACTGAGTAATGGGACTAATGACTCAACGTAGTATTTTCCAAACTGTGAGGTAATCTTTGGACTTTGCAAGATTATTATATTAAGTGTACTTCTTAGTCTGTCAGTAAAAAATAAAAAGCCTGTATTTTCACATTAGAATTCAAAGAACATCTGCTGCGTATTGTAAATAACATATTTTGAAAACCAACTGATGCATACTCAGCCTGCCTCCGCCTGCTAACTATAGCAGGTCCTTAAGATAAGATTCAGTGTGCCATTGGTACGGCTTTTGTGTTGACATCCCACCATCTTCCATAAATCTCCAGAAGCCATTGGCCCCCTCAGCACACTCGGCAGTGTGGGGTTTTCAGTTTCCTGTTCCCTAGTGGGATTAGAAAAGGGTCTGTATTCCTGGAGAATCGGGAGCCCTGGAGAAGGTGTTTCTTCTCAAGGAGATGAGCTTCGGTTTTCTCCGGGGGGCCTTCCTTACCCCTGAGGATGTGAGACCTCAGAGAGCCCCCAGGTGCCTGCTGCAAGCGGTCACGCCTGACAGGAGGGGTCGTGTTGACTTCCAGGCCTGCCGGTAGGGGGTAGGGGAGTGGGCCCCAAGAGGCCGGAGCTCTTTGTCTGGGGCTCTGGGCTCCCGGCTCCTCCGTCTGGGGCGCGCGTCGGCACAGCAGCCCCGTGCGCGTCCTCCAGCCCGAATCTCACCTCCTCGTGGGACTGAAAACCTCCCTCAGCTTTTCCCCCCATTCCTTCTCAGTTTGTCTTGTTAGCAGTCTTTCTTCGCAAGTAAGCACCATATGTCTTCCTTGAGAACTTGTTTTCAGGAGATTCCCCGGCGCGTGTGTGCTGGCTCGGAAGAGAGGAAGAGGGTGTTGGGCTCGCCAGCAGTACTCACCAGAGCGCCAGATTTCGCAGAGGGCCCTCCGCGCCCATCTGCCTCTCGGGCTGGTTTGTTCAGAAGCGGGAACACAATATTTCACTGGAGCTTGCCGGGGTCACAGAAGACAGCCCAGCTGATGAGCAGGGTTTCTGAGCCCGCGTGCCCTCCTTCTCGTGGCCCCCCGTTAGCCCTGGGAGGTTGTCACACGAGCACCTTTCCGCTGACACCGGTCTCTGTGGTCGTGGAGAGGGTAGCACAGGTTGGTCATGAACGAGGGACTCTATGCTCTTCCTCCGCTTCCTCCTCTTAACTGGTCGCTGGTGCCAAAGCATGCAACTAATAACTGTTCTGCTTTGGAAATCATTTGGTTTCTGTAACGTGGGGTCCGCCGTCTGACTTCTGCGCCGAATACCTGTCTCCTTTCAAAGCCCACCATTGAGCATCCAAGTTGTCTTTTTTTCCTCTTCCCTTTCTCCCTCGTTCTTGTGCCCCGGCTGTCTTTTATCAAAACAGACAGACGGTCAGCACTGACTCCTCATGGCAAGCAGCAGCTTGGCGCGTTTTCCGCATTCACCTTGACATCTTTTCGGCAAAGAAAAAACAAGGGCTGAGAACCCGTTCTATTCCTTTTGGCTTCCACGGGAGTTACCTCTTTTAAAGCTGCCTCACGAACAGCCCTGTGGGTGGTTATTGCTTGATACCTGTCTCCCTGGAGGTTTTACCATTTGCTTTGAAAAGGAGGGCTGTTTTCTATTTGCTCGAGAACTTCCCTTACACGGGTGTCTGTGGGCACGCGCGCACACGTGTATGTTCCGTGTGCTGTCAATTAATAACGAAAAAGTAAGACCACACCTCTTCACTGTCGTTTTCCCCGAAGAATCGGTGTCCATGCCGTTTCTTCTTTTGAGTTTTCCATGTGCCAGGGGGCTGTGCATGGTTTCACGGCATTCTAACGGCAACCTTTTGAAGAAGTGCCCCCATCCCAGATGGGGAGACTGACGAATAACAGGTTATGCACCTTGGTGGAGCCAAGACTGGAGTCCACACATTTGGCTGTTCACAAATAAACTGAACTGTTCCTGGGTCTCATACATGATGTCGGTCATTTGAATTTTGCCGACCATAGTCCTGTATACTCTGTCTTTGTCCTTGGGAGGATCTGATCTCAGCAGAAAGGAGGTGGGTGGGATAAGCTGTGTTCTCAGGTTCTTAGGGAAAAGACACACTCCCACCAATATCTGTGGCCCATTAGACCAGCGATTCCCAGTGGCATGGAGGAAACTGACCCGTGTGGGGGGGAAGGTATGGCAAGGACCACAGGAAAGAGAGTGGGTATCTAGTTCTGTTGCAGTGAAGGCTGACAAAGGAGTTACAATAATCACAAGATAATCACTGTTCCAAAACCTCACGTTGTTGCCCTCATTATAATAGCTTCCAGTGGTTGAACATATGTACTACATACTGGGCATTGATTGGACACTTTATGTATGCTTTCATTTAGTCCTCCCCCATAACCCTATATAAAATAGGATTATCTCATTTTACAGAGACGAGTAGGTTCAGAGTGGTTTTCCTAGCCCAAATTCACTCCGGTCTTAAATGAAAATATAAAAGCTGAGATCATCCGAAAGCTTGTGTATCGTCAAAGCCTGTGCTCCATTCCTTCCTTCTTGCCAGCTTCTCTACCCATTTTGAGAATTCATCAGAATCATTATCATCATTAGGAGGTTATCTTACTAGTAAAGGAAAGAAACAGATGGATCTTACGTTTGTGGACCAGAGTGTGAGATTGAGCTGAGTATGTAAAGATTCGCTCCCCTGGTCTCATGGACGTGCTTACAGCTTATAGTGGTCCCAACAGCCAGCTGCCACGTCCTTAACAGAGGTGGAATTTCAGTTAACAGCTTTGTAATTGAGGAATGTTTCCAGAATCATCAGTGTTTGGCAACTTTGTAGATGAACATAGATTATAGGTTTAAGGAGTCTTCTGAGTTCAGAGTAGCTGGGAATGTATACCCCACTCTACCCTTCGACTAGCCGTTTGAACCCGGGAACCTCACTCAGTTCTCTTCAACTTCAATGGTTTTAATCTGTACATCATATTAGAAAATTCCAAGGTTTGTTTTAGCTCTAAATGATGGCTGTTTGCTTTCAGGAGTATTTATGTCACACAAATGGGAGGAGCCCTCTGACCCACTGAAGTATGTATACTTAGGTAATTGAGAAAGCCATTTATATGCTATCGACATTTGATTTGTTATTTCTTATTTATTTATTTTTAAATGTTTGTTTATATGTTTTGGGGGAGAGAGAGAGTGAGTGTGAGCAGGGTAGGGGCAGAGAGAGAGAGGGAGAGAGAAAATCCCAAGAAGGCTCCATGCTTAGCATGGATTGATTTCACAACCATGAGATCATGACCTGAACTGATATTGACTTGGACGCTTAACCAGCTGGGCCACCCAGGCGACCCAACATTTGATTTTTTAAAGACAGCTTTCTTGTGGTGTAACCAACATGCAATAAACTGCACATATTTGAAGTGCACAGTTTGGTAAGTTTTGATATATCCACCCGTGATACCATCACTGCAATCAAAATAATGAGCCTATATGTCACCCCAAAGTTTCCTTGTGCCACTTTGTGGTCCCTTCCTCCTGCTTCATGCCCATCCCTCCCCACCAAAACCACTGATGTGCATTTATTGTCCCTGCAGATTACTTTATATGCTTAGAGAATTCTAGAACTGTAATCATCTAGTATGTTTTTTTTGTCTTCTTTCATTCTGCACAATGAGAGATTTATCCACATTGTTGCATGTACTAGCCCATAAATAAAGTATTTTTCCATTTATTTAGGTTTTCTTTAATTTCTCTTAGCAACACTTTATATTTTTCAGTGAACAGGTCTTTCACATCTTTTGTCAGAATTATCTCGAGTTATTTCATATTTTCTGGTGCTATTGTAAATGATAAAATTTTCAAGTTTCAATTCAGTTTCTGATTGTTGCTATTATAATTGATTAGTACAATTGATTTTGTATATTGATTTGCAGTTATGTATAACAATTACGATATAATGTGTAATTGTATATTCTGCAGTTATGCTAAATTCATTTTTACTAGTTCTAGTAGCTGTTGTATGGATTCCATTTGATTTTTCTACAAAGATGGTTATTATATCTACAAATACAGACACTTTGCCTCTTCCTTTCTAATCTGGATGCCGTTCTTCCTTTGGCTGGCTGATTGTACTGTTAGAGCCTGCGAAACAGTGTTGAATAGAAGTGAGTGGCCATTCCTGTCTTGTTCCCGATCTTAGGCTAAAAGCATCCCGTCTTTCACCATGAGTATTTTGCTAGCTTTAGGCTTTTCAGAGACGATCATACAGTTCTTTGGTTTGTTAAATTGTGGTGAATTACACTGGTTTTCAATTGTAGGCCATTCTGTACAGATGGCCAAGGCCGTTTGTTTGCTTATAGGTTTGTTTATTGGAGTTCTCCGTCTCTCTTGCATGATTCACCTCCCCAGCACCCCCTTTGCAGTCTCCCATTTCAGTCAAGTAGAGGGAGACCTGAGACATTTGTGAAGTGTGGAGTCCTTCCAGCTTTAAGGGCTTGTTTTCTCTGACCAACCCTTCACAGTTGTTTTGCCCACCGTAACTGCTGAGTGAATAGCAGTCCGTCTTTAAGTCTTGTGCCTTTAGTGGGTGTTTCTCAACCATTCTTCTTGGGTTTTGGAGAAGCACCAATTTTCTTTCCATATTCCTGTTTCATCAGTGCAGATAATAGCTAATTAAACTATAGAATTGCAGTACCCAACAAAACTAACCTACACAGACTTGGGATCGACAGCAGCTGAGTGTTGGTAAGCATACGGCCCAGCTGTAGTGGGCAGACTAGATATTTGCCAATCAGAGATGAAGACTCAGTATGTTGTGGTGCATTCCAGAAGCTATAGGAGAGCATAAAGGAAAGAATTGGTTCCTCCAGGGAATAAGCCAAATGGAAGTTGATTAGAGAGAGCTTCTAGAATCCTCTTTTATTCCTATAAACAGCATTCCTAACCTTCAGCATCCAGTGGGCAAAATGAGCTTTTGGCCACAAGACCTACCATGTGAGGAACCCACCACGGATTCATCTTCACAGGTGGGGAACAACCGTGACAAAGGGTGGATCCTTGCATCATCTTTAAACAATGAGAGCTAATACAATATAGTTGAAAGGGCCCCATATTTAGACTCTGATGAGCCTGGGTTTGAATACCAGCAGCTCTCTCTCTGCGTTGTCAAACAACCTTGGGTAAGTTAGTACCGCCTCGGGTCATCTTGAGGAATAAGTGATTGAACGTGTATGAGGCTGTCACGAAGTGTAGGTGTCCTGTGTGGTTTGGATCCTCACCACCAAGGATGGTGCATTATACCCAATCATGTGATCCTTCTGCCGCCAAAGGCCCCCAACTCCAGCCTATCACAGGGTTTGATGGAGGACAGAACATCTAAGGCACAGGAGACAGCAAGGACACACGCATGGAAAGGTAGGAGCCGTCGGGATTCAGCAGAGGGTTCGTACTGAGGTAGAGTAGGAGGAGAGGCTGGAAAGTCGACCAGTGAATGACCATGCCAAGAGCCACGCAGACTGTGGCACATTGGTAGGCAGTGGGAGCCATTGAAACTTTTTTTTTTCTTGAAGGGAGCACCATGGTGAGAGAGATGTGCCAGAGATCCTCAGGCCTCAGCTGCATCAGAATCACCTGGGAGCTTGTTAAAAAATACATATACCTTGGGCCCCGCCCAGACCTGCTCAATCCTAATCTATAGGTTGGGGTCAAGACATCTGTATTTTTAACAAGCTCCCCAGGTGATTCTAATGCACGCCAAAGTTTAGAAACCACTGCTTTAGAAGGTTAATCTGGCAGCACTGTGCAAGATGGATTGGAGCTGAGAGAGCCTGGAGGTTCAGAGACCTGCTCGCAAGCAATTGCAACAACAATCCCGGCAGGAGATAATGAGGTTGGGGGCTGTGGGAATGGAAAGGAAGAATCAGATACGGGAGGTATTTTTGAGAGGCAGTCAGCAAGGACTGGGTAACCAATTTGATGAGGAATGTGAGAGAGAAATGGGACTTAACAGATACCACCAAAGTTTAGAGAAGCAGCTCTCCAAGGTGTGAGGGGAGAGGTAACGGAATCCCCTTGGGGACCTTATTCAGATGACACACACCTGCTCTCCCCCTTCTGTCCTCACCTCGCACACCTTCCTCCCTCCCACCGGCCCCCTAAGGCACAGGCGGGGAGGGAGCAAACCGGTACCTCCTGGGGAGGCACGCATGTGTAGTTTGAGGGAAGAAATCTCCAGGCGGTCTCTCTACTCGTGTCTCTGTGTCTGTGAAAAATGGCAGGTCAGGGGTTGGCGAGCGGCAGCGGGGAGCTGAGTTCGGAAGGACAGGGCTGGAGCCCATGGCAGGACGTGGGGTACCTCTGTCAGTGTGGAGACGTGGGTCTGGACCTGGGGAGCAGAAGGTAGGGTAGAGGTCGTGGGAGAAGCCGTGCCACGGAGGTCACCAGGGGACAGAGGAGAGAGGAGAGGAAAGGGTTCCAGCAAGAATGCTTCCTTGTAGTGACCACACGCAGCCGGGCAGGAGCCGGCTGGAGAGGGCAAGGAGGTGCTCTCTACCCACACCTTGGAGAGCTCAAAGCCAAGGCGAGGGGCAAAGGTGAGGAAAGACCTCTTGCAGGCGGGAGGGCAGAGCACTGGCTTCTCCAGCCATCCTACCCACACCATTCTGGCCCCCAGGCGTATGTGGCATATTCACGTAAAGGGGTCAATGCTCCGAAGAAACAACACGTTTTAAAGTTTCCTTTCTCAAATCTGGTGTCTTGGAGCTGATACACCAGACAAAGAGACTGACAGGGTTTTACTGTGACACCATCCTCCCTCCCAGGTTTCCGCTCGACTCCTAACCCTTCCGTATGCATTTTTGGCCTGGTGCAGTGAAATAGAAGGTATTATAAATCATTATAGTATTTTGGGGTCCTTGCCCCCCCCACACACAAAGTTCCAGACATTCTGCCTGTATTGTGTGATCTCACGCTGTGAAAATAGGACGTTGTGTTTTGGAGGTACCTCCAGGGTGCCCAGCAATTGGCACATCTTAACAACAAGCAAACCAGTTGAATGAGCCACAGTGGAGAGGAAGGACGTCTGTATCAGTGCAGGGGCTAGTGAATTATGAAGAGACGCTATTTATGTTGTTGGGAAGCGGTGGTTCTCGATGGGGGTCATCCTTAAGGCCAGTCACTCCTGACGTGGGCAGGACTCAGCTGTGACCATGGCTGCATGGGTGTAATAGGGGCGGGTGTCTCAGGAAGCACTTTGTGGGGCTGACACATCACAGTCCATTGTGAAAGGGGGCCTCCACATGTAAAATATTCTAGTTCATCTCAGAACAGCCTTGGAAGTTATCTCGTTTTCCGAGTAAGGAAACTGAAACGTCAGGGTTACACGGCTCCCTGGTTACTGGGGAGGGGATTGAACCTAGTGTTCTGGTATGGAGACTGTGGCACGCTTTTCCAGAGGGGCTTTTTAATGTCCCCTCTTCTAGAAGGAGGCTATATAATTAGTGGGAGAAAGGCTTGCATCTATGAGGAGCAACATTTGCAGAGTCACTCAGAGATGGGTCTGGGCTGCACTCACTTCTTAACTGTATGACCTCGGGCAATTTATTTGACCTTTCTGAGCCTCACTTTGAATTGGAAAGGGAGGAAAATCAGATTTACCTCCTGAGAGTAGTCTGGGGGATTTGGCACATCCCCCATGATTGGTAACTATTACAGTGATCACTGGGATTTTTTTTTCCCCGGTCATCAGTTGGAAAACTCATGGACTGCCCTGGATGCACCTGAGGAGAGAGTACTTTTTCCCCGTTGGCATTCCTACCTTGGATTTCAAGTACTTTTTCCCATAGAAATGTTACAGCTAGACGGAACTTAGGTATAGTTGAAATAGCACGGGTAATAAATTCTATCCTTCAAGGCATTTTATTTGCTGAATAGGACTTTTCGGGTGGGCTTGGGCAGCAGGCTTTCCCAGGAAAAGTGCCCTAACCCCTTATTTACAAGAGAACTTTTATTGGGCCGCCTGCTCAGAAGTTGCAGAACTGCCAGAACATTGCCTTGGGCGGGTAGGTGATCACAGATGAATAAAGGATCGCAGGATGTGCGGATTTCCACCGCACCAGGAACGGCGCTCTGCAGTTTCTTGCCATCCGCGGCGTAGGCAGACACGCAGCGGACCAGCCGCGTTAATACTTGGAATTGTGTCAGGACTCTTGGCCAGGGTCCCCCCCACCCGTCGCGCACCCCGGGCCCCACCGCTGCTCTCAGTGGACATCACTAACGTAAATGCCATCCCCTGGCACATCATGTTGAAACAAACTGGGAAACAGTGGGGCCTTTCTCGCATCAGATCATCAGATGTCTGCCTGGCATCTGTCTGACTGCCCGCTGTGGCCAAGGATCTGCCTTCAGTGTAAAAGTACCCCAAAGACACCCTAATTCTGGCGTTTTAAGGCTCCCATCCATTTTCCCCCTCTCCCTCTCCCTCAACAAAAGAAATGACTGAAGAGAGGGTGATGGATAGAGGCATCTCTCTGGCTTCCTACGGGGGCTTCTTTCCCAAAGAAACGGAGCAGAGCCACAAAAGAATAAAGAAAGAAAGCTTGGCAGAATGTTTTGATACAAAATTCATTATAGCTTTATGTATGCGCTGGACGGTGTGGGTCCTCTTAAGTTTGTGTAGATACTGCAGTCCTTTTGGTTCAACCTTTGTGTTTAGAGAGAGGTTTTGGAAGGAGATCAAAGATGTCAGATTACTGGCCTGATTCTTAAAGAACTACTTGGGAAAAGCTTGAAAATCTTCACACCCAGGTTCAAAAACAAGAAGCAGGAACGAGTCCAGAAAGCTTGGTGACATGGGTAGCAGTTGTAGTATTTTTTTCAGAAAAAGAATTTGCATTAATCCTTAATCTCCATACTTTCTGCCTCCCTCTCTCTGTCTCTCTCTCCTTCTCCCTCCCTCCCTCCCTCTCTCTCTCTCCGTCTCTTCCGCACCACCCTCAGGTCCTCCATATCCCGGCCTATATTTTTCCGGACATGTTCACCTTCTCCTGCCCCCAAGTGTAAAAACCGCCATCTGGCACCGAATCCTCGCCCTTTTGTGGGTGAAGGGTATTCGAGGGGTGACTAATCCATTGGAGTCATGTCTAAAGAGGAGACGAGAGCCTGAGTGTTACGTGTTGGCTTCTCCGCTTCTCCAGGAAGGAACCGACAAAGGCCACAACCGCTGTAACATACCATTTTTTTTTTCACTCCCAGTCATGAAGTTTTCCCCCCTTGGGTGCTCTGTCACCCTCGTTGGGACATGTAAAAAAGGTTTGAAAATGCATGGGGGACTTTGTCTTCCTTCTTTCGTATCTTTTCTTCCCTCCTCACAGCGCACTGTCAGTAGAGGTGGTTGGTTTGCATTCCAATTTCCTCCATTTCCTGGCTTCTCCCTTATCTGGTCTTTATTCCTCCCATATCTCTCTGGCTTCCAGGTGATGAAGTGCTCACACTTTTCTAGGAAATACTCATTTAGTTCTTTTTGTTCCAAAGCCTCCATAGTCTTAACTCTGACTCCTCCGTTGGGGGCGGGGATAATTCATGAACTCAGAAGGATGTTGGGTTGCCTTTTCAAATCAGGGTCTACAAAACATTTTTTTTTTTTTAATGTGTGGTTCAGGTATAGACATAAGGATTATTTGAACACTTAGAACGACTTGGCTATAGTTCCCACTGCATTTTAGTCTGAAGGTCCCTCATTATGGGGCTTTGAGGATAAGCAGAGCAGTTGGGAGGCCCGGGTAGCCTTTGGCATGTTTATGAACAGTTGTGTGCGGTCTACTTTTCATCGTGGTGTAGTGCAAGGCAGCATGGTATATCACCTTTTCTACCTGAGACAGTGATATACGAGTGGGGAAAAAAGCCACACACACCCACCACCGTAACAGAAAGTCCTGAACTGAGCTTCATGAGCGTTTTCTGTAACCCTGCTTCTATGCAAATCCTGTAGGGAATCGGAGGGCAGCAGTGCCATGGGAAGCTGGGCACGAGGTCCCGCTGCAATGTGAGATCTACACACTGTGCTTGGGACCAGTAGAAGCCCTCTCCCTTTATGCCCGTAGCTTCCTGAAGGAGTCAAGAAATGTATATATTTCAGGGAAGAGGCCAATATAAGCTCCCTCCTACCCACAGCAGGAAATTAGAAACTCCTTTGGTTAACACAAACGGATTGTGATTTTTTTTTTTTTTTGACAAGAGAGTAAGAGAGAGAGAGAGAGGAAAGATTCTTGAGGTGGCATTGTATACCATAAAACTATATTTATGTGCTAAGACAAGCAATTGATGTTGTTCTATAAAATATAGTAAACACCTCCTCCCTGCCCTTTGGAATGTCAGTCAGAATTCAGAATCATGAAATTTTATAGTATTACTGGTTAGAAGGGCTTCCCACTGGGAGCAGATGCCATCTCTGTCTTCATAGACTCAGAGAAAGTCCTGACATGTTTCATGGCGTTCATACGTGGAAGTCTGTGAAATGGAAAGGAAAACAGCTTTTTCTGTCAACCTGTCACTGATATAAGCTTTTACATTCCATCAGAATGACTAAACTTTAAAGCTGTTTCCTTCGGTGCTGAGTATCTCTCAGAACTCCCAAGTGTTATCAGATTGATAGAGTCCCAGCATATGATAGAAGACCAAAGCATTTTGTGGCATGATATTAAAAATTCATTCAGATACTCGATAAAGCGTGGTTGACAAAAGTGTGAAATGGAATAAGGTAGAGTGAATTTCTTCATGGTTTATTGCCCTTGATTTCTCTACACAAAATAAATAGACAGAATGGACTAAAATCTCTTCTTTATGAAGGTGGGATCTTGGCAGCTGAAGGCCTGCTCATAAAAATCCTCTCCGTGCCACATACCTTGTCAGTGTTCAAAGTTGGAGGCAATGGAAATTTATTGCTGTTGTGCGTATTCATATTTCAGACCCAGTGAATATGCAGAGGCTGCTTTTATGCGATTGCTGAGGCTCTGTGAAGAACGGAAAAAGAAAACACTTGTTTTTCTCCTGGAGCTCTCTTTTTTTTTTTTTTTTTTGGGGAGGTGGGGGGGGGTGTTGATGATTTTAGTGGCGATAGTGGCAGTGGCAATGGCCTGGTGACAGTGGCAGTTCTTCCCCTGAAGGCACTTAAGAGAAAACACGGTTTTCATGTTCTCCCTCCCCCCTTCTCCGCCTGCCATCTTGTTTTTAAAGAAATATTAAAAAGCAAAGCCTTTCAAGCCCCTGCAAGCCTAGCCTACGTTTTCATCTGCCTCCCTCCCTTGCCAGACCTCCCTCTGCCTCCCTGACCCACCACCCCCTTCCTTTCTTCTGCCCCTCCCTCCTCTCAGAGGACACAGTTAGTGAGAGGCTTCCCCCCCGCTCCCCTGCAGCGGTGGGACAGAATGCCTCATTGGTTTCAGATATTAACTTCTGTGCTGAAAACCCGGTTGGAGCTGGTGTGACAAATGGATTTTACCTGCTGCTGGAAAACACAGCCCTGTCCCACCCCCCTGCACACTGCACACACAAGCCTTTTTCCCCATCTTGCAGAGCCCATCCCAGGGAGCAGGGAACAGAGAGCTGCCCCCCGGCACCGTCTGTTTCTGCCAGCATCTATGTTGGGCCCCGACAGTTACATCTGTTGAGAAGAACGGTGTACTTGATGAGTTGTTGGAAAGAAATGTTCGGTCTCTCCCACCATCTCTGTTAGTCATTACTGGGCTGCTGGGCTCACGTGGGTGGATCTGTGTGCACCGCCTCTCAGGCCTCATCTGTATCAATTGGAAATCAGTCACTGGGAGTTAGTTGCCGTCAGCAGGGACCCGGGGCATTTTCCAGTGACATCAATTCCTCTTCTGTTGCAGAAATTCAGGAAACAATTAAGATTCTGAGGCGTTCCAGGGAGGATTTCAAATAAATCAGCCGATGGCTGATACCTTGTAACTCTTGGTAGCAAAGCAAAATTAACAGCCCAGCCCGCATCTGCGTACTGTATGCTAAAATAAATAAATTAACCATGCATCACCTCCAATAGAGGAAGCAGCTGGCTTGTTCTCAACCCTTCCATAAGTACCCAAAAGCTACTGATTTGTTAAGTTGTCATTCTCCTTATGGACATCAAGGACTTTCCGCGTACGCCAAAAACTGAGCTGGCCAAATATCAGTAAGTTATGGAAAATCCAGGCGCTGATTAAACGCAGTGAGAGCTCCTAACTTATAGCTCCGAACAGCTTTATGCAGAGCAAAGCCGATACTGTGAGCCAGACTCAGTGAGGAGGTAATAACATAAGATATGAGTAGGTTTGGCAGCAAACGTAGCCGGAATTTTGTCAGAATTTGAGCATTTTTGAGGAGTAATCAGAAAGTCGGTACCCCTTCCTCGCCCCCTAAACCAAATGCAGTGTGGAAAAACCGGTGTTAATCACCCCTGTGAGTTACAGTGCTACCCACCTACGCTTTCCCATGCTTTTTCTGTTTTTCTTTCTTTTTCTTTTCTTTCTTTCCTTCTTCTTTCTCTTTTTCTTTCTTTTTTTTTTTTTTTTTTTTTTTGTAGCCATCTTTGCAGTGATTCATCTCCTACTACTTGCTGGCAAGTAGAACCCATCATTCTTGCTGGTTCTTCTTACAAATAGCATACTAAGGGCAGGTAGGGGGTAATGGGTGCTTGCAAAATAAAGATCTCAGTATCACCCCCAAATAAAAGCCATGCACTCTCCTGAAATTCTAAATCTGTATTGTGTATGTGCGTGCATACCAATACGTTTGTGCATGTGATTACTTATCGCTATTAAGAGGATGTTTTTTTCCGAAAAAGATGCGTGAGCTTTTAGAATATGAAGAATAGAGTGGCTGGAAAACAAAATAGCACTTAAATAGCCACCACCCCTGCCCCGCCTTGTAAATTCGCAGCCCTGGGGAGGAAGGGACAGGCAGGGTGGTGATCAGACTGGCAGCTGAGAGAACAACCCATGGGGCAGGCTCAGTGAGAGCCACAGAATGAAGAGGAGAGCACAGTTATCAAGCAAAACCACAGTGGAGGCCGTCAAGAAAGGCAGAGCGCGTGCTGTTCCTGTCGTCCCCCTGTAACAGGACAGACTATGGGAAAGGTCAAAAGAATGAAGGAATGGAGGGAGACAGCAGGGTCTAATCGAGGCAGCGGGACCAGGGAAGGAGCCATGTAACTCCCTGAAAACAGTAGCCGTTGACCTTCTAGTGCTTACGGCACCTGGTGCATTCTGGGTACTCGGGGTGTGATTGATAATCATCACAGCCGTGCTGACCGAGTACAGCTCTACATTACTGGCTCCTCTCCCCAGTCAGCAGGGGGCTTCCGCATGGGGTAATGAGCGGAAGTAGTCAGCTACCATTACACCCAGGGAACAGGGAGAGACGCTAGTTAGGAGCCATGTACTACTGAGACAGGAGGCCCCCGCACACACCTTGCCGCGAGCTTCCTTTGCACACCGCGCTGGTGACGTCAGGCACGCTCCGTGGCCTGCAGCCTTCCTATTTAGATACGTGCCCTCAGAAGCTTCTTGGCAAGCATAATCAGCAGTCCCTGCACCCTGAAGAGAATTAGCTGCTGTCTCTAGATGACTCTCCAAAATACGCCGGTAGCAGTGCGAGACATTATAAATCCACCCAGGTTGGTTCTGACCGTGTTGTAGAAGTAATCTCAACTGGCACGTCACATGAAAGAACAGATTTGGAAACAGCGGTGTGCACAGCCTGAAGGTTTCAGCTTGGCTAATGTTCTAATCACCTTATGGCACTACTTTGGACTGTAGCAAACGGACCAAAGGAAGTGTCTGAGGTCTGGATTTACCGTGTGTGTGTGTGTGTGTGCGCGCGCGTGTGTGTGCACAAATACTCTCACCTCTGAAAAGGAAAGAAAACCTCTTCTAAAGTATCTAACAGTATATCACTCTCTGTGCACACTGTTATTGTAAGCGTAGAGGAAGACTGGTCACTCGCTATACCTAAGGATGTCGGTACACGTGCATACAAATCAGGAGTATCATGTGTACTTGAAATGTGTACTCGCCTGTTATCACTTGGTGTACAGGTATGTATGTGTAGCAACTCGTAAGTACGCAGATGGCTTACACCTGCATTGAATGTAATGGCATGGGTAAGAACAGAGATCATGAGTATGGAGAAAGATTTGTCACTTTGTGGACATCCGTGGACACAAAAACTCCCGAGATTTATCTATGGTGTATGTGCACGCGGGCTTGTGTGAGTGTGTAGGCTTGCACGTACACCGTATGTTAATTTCCATGTCTTCCACAAGGCGCGTTACGTGCTGTTGCTTTGGGGAAGCAGTCATTATTCGCACAGAGAGCCATTCTGTCCTGATCAGCATTTAATGGGAGAGTAAAGCCCAGCTGAGGAAAAACAGAATGGTTAAATCAGAACAGCATCCGCGTTTGATTCTGAGCTAGCGAGGCATCTTAAAATTTCTAAAGCAGGGGCGTGTGTTATTTATCGCACATTATGCTAATGGAAACACCGGTGTGTTGCAGTGGTTGGGAAAGGGGTTGAGGACCTTTGGAAGACCTTCCATTCAGTACACTTTTCCTAAATTGTCCACTTAGTCTTAAAGGAAATTCAAAGGCTGATCCAACTGGGAAATCAAACTCCAATGCAGGCAACTCCGGGATCTCTTCCCTGACTCATGTACCCTTCCAGTGTGCACGGGGCGGGGGAGTTGAATGTGTTTTGAGTCAGATCTACTTGACGATATTAGAAGCATTATGAAGCAGTTCTTTTCCTCTTGGCTGGGAAGTGGGTGAATGTTTTTCAGCTCTTGCCCTTTAATTTTTCAAGTATATTTCAGGGAACCGTAGAATTGGTTTTTGTATATATTTAATTATTTTTCCCCATTACCTTGTGTATTAATTGTGATTACGTTTCAGCTGAAAGCAACAGTGCAGTGTGGTTTGGTCTCATAAAAAGAGGTGTGAGGTTAGGCAGTGGCTCGGCGATGCCATTGGAACCCACGCGTCTCCGTGTCCCACCCCCCCCCCCGGCTCTTCCGTACCCCCCACGCAGAAGGTGACCTTTGTGCTTGTGGCCTCAAAGTCTTAAGATGGCAGTTGCATCTTCAGATCTAACATCTTGAATCTGGGAAGAACACAAGGCTCTCTCTTAAAGAGACTTTGGCTTTTTCTTCGGGAAGGGACACTGTCTTCCAGAGACTTCCAATGATATCATCATTGGCCAGAACTGTATCAGATGGTCACCTCTCCATACAAAGGAGCGAAGAAAGTCAACTACTTTGCATTAGCTGTATCGCTGCCCTGAACAAAATGGGGCCCTGCCAAAGCATATTGATAGACAGTGTATACCCACGGCCTCTCAAAATTGGTAGTATCATGCCAAGATTTACTGTTTCTAGTGCATCATAGATGCACAACACACCATCAAACCTCGAGAAAATCCTAACAGAGCAAGTCTCAAGAAAGGTAACTAAAATGACCCATAGAAGGGATTACTACCAAATATGGATTTTTAGTCTGGAAACAAGCACCTAGAATATGACAACAAGACAAGGTCCATGCAAACACTATAGTAAAAGGTCACGGCCTGCGGAAACACACGTTGCTTACCAAGTCCGATGACACTAGAATGTGAAAATTTGCCTGGACACATTGAAAGCCACATCATACTAGTAAGAGAACTTTCAGTACAACATAGAGTCAGCCTGTAAAGCTCATTATATCAAAATTAGCAGAGCTGGTAAATATAATTAGAGTCAGAAATATTTTCCTATCAACGACACCAATGCTCAGTCAATAACCAGTTACTGGGAATCTATTGTGTGCTCACAGTCCATAGGGGAGTACAGTTTATATGAACAGAAAGCTACAATCAACATGGCAGGCACTAAAGTGAGGCACGAATGAGGTGTGACAGCGGGGAACAGAGGGGGCAGAACAGCCATCACTGCCAAGGGTTATTGATGAATAAGATTAATCTCATTCCTTTGATGCTTATATCCAAGGAGACAGTTTGGCCTTCTGACAACTCTCCCCTGAGAACCCTACCAGGCTCTTCTTGTCTGGGAGTAGTCCCAGATAAGGGAGTAGACAAGTGTGGAAGTTCTAGTAGTCTCACGTCCTCATGTGTAGCTTCAGGACATTTCAGTTGGGGAAGGTAAAGGATGCTTAGGGTCCTAAGATGAGAACAAGCTAACTACAGGTCTCAGATCCTTTCGTTAATGAGTAAATCCTTTCTGAGGATCTTTGGGAGCAAGGAATCTAAGAGGATGTATGCATATATAGAATAACGCTATGCTGAATAGGGAAGTGGGTTAACCTGACCAAAAGCTTTTGGTAGACATGACTCCCTACACATGGGACCATTAGAAAGTGAGCCTCTTGCAGTATTTTCCTGCCGTTAGATGGCGGATGTTCGAAATCCTTCTGGCAGCTCACCGCAAGTTTCCTTTGCATCTCGACTGCCACGTAGGTACGGCTTTGGGTATCATAATTAAAAATAACAGGACGTGTCCCGGCCACACCCCTGGCCCCTCTGGCGTCTGCTCCCAGGCTCGGGTCATCAGGAGAAGAGGGGAGCAGTCGCCTCAGCCTTCATGAACCGACGCATCGGGGAGCTTCTCCTCTCCCCGGCAGAGATTCCAGCACATGTGAAGACCAAACCTTTGCTCCTCTTCAAACAGGCTTGCACATTTAGGTAATTGTGAATGTTCCAGATGTCTGCCACCGATTATCTGACCAGTATAGAGTAGAAATTATTCTAGGCAAGTAGCACCTGTGCCTGACTCGTTTCTCCGTCCTAAAACAGAGGAGGTATTTGATGAATGATTGCCGAAGCAGAGAGAGAGATGAGGTCTAGATTGGAGCCAGAGACTGCTCTGGGGAAAGCCAGCCTGTGTACGAAACTTGGTGAAGAAGTCCTGAGGAGCCAACCGCTACACGAAAACAAGTCAGAGTCAGAAAGGACAACAAAAGTGTATCAGTGTTTCCGCCTTGCCACTTTTACAACGATCCTGGATTTGCTGCAGGAAATGTAATGTGCTGTGGGGGGTCATCATGAGAGACGAGGCAAGAGTAAAGGTTGTTCTGGGTATAAACCTACAGTGTTTTCTTAGCGGCCCCATGCCTCCCCCTCATCCCTCTTTAGAGTCAAACTATGTGCAATTTTTTTTAATTAATTCAGCCCCGACTTTATTACTGCATAATGGACAGAAGTAATTGTATACATTCGAAGTGTACGACTTGGTGATTTGATAAACAAATACATTGTGGAATGATTACCAAAATCACAATTATTAACACCTCCCTCGCCTGACATAGTTAACTCTTAGTGTGTATGTGTGTCGTAAGATGTACCCTCAGCAGCTCTCAGGCACACGATACCGTATTATTAACTATAGTCACCATGTCATGCGTTAGGTTCTCAGAACCTGTTCTTCCTACAACTGGAAGTTTGTAGCCTTTGACCTACGTCTTCCTGTTTCCGCCTCCTCCCAACTCCTGGCAGCCACCGTTCTCTTCTCTCTTCCTATGAAATTGGTTTTTTTTCTTTTATATTCCATATATAAGCGAGACCATACAGTATTTGTCTTTCTCTGGCTTACTTCACAGAGCAGAATACCCTCCAAATTCATCCAGGTTGTCACAAGTGACAGAATTTCTTCCATTTTTGCAGCTGAATAGTATTCTGTCTCTCACTCCCTCTCTCTCTCTCTCTCTCTCTCTCTCTCACACACACACACACACACACACACACACACACACACAGAGTTTCTTTATCCAGTCACCTGTCAAGGACGTTTAAGTTGTTTCTGTGTCTTGGCTATTGTGAATAATGCTGAAGTGAACATGAGATTGCAGATACATCTTTGAAATACTGATTTTATTTCCTTCAATGATACACCCAGGAGTAGGATGGCTGGATCATATGCTAGCTCTATTTACAGTTTTTTGAGGAACTTCCATACTGTTTTCCATAATGGCTGTGCCAGTTCACATTTCCACAAAGAATGTATAAGGATTCCCTTTTCTCCTTTTCTCCACACCCTTGCCATCGTTTATCTCGTCTTTTTTATTAATACCCATCCTAACAGCTGTGAAGCGATATCATATTGTGGTTTTGATTTTCATTTCCCTGATGATTAGTGATGCGCAGCGCCTTTTCATGAACCCGTTGGCCATATAGATGGCTTCTTGTATTTCTTGTATGTCTTCAGGTCCTTTTGTAACTGAATTATTTGCAGTTTTTGCCATTGAGTTGTTTGAGTTCTTTATATATTTGGATATTAGCATCTTAATCAGGTATATGGTTTGTGAACATTTTCTCCCATTCTGTAGGTTCTATTTTCAGTTTATTGTTTTCTTTTTTGTGCAGAAGTGGTTTTTGGTTTGTTTGTTGGCTTTTAGGTTGATGGAGTTTCATGTATTTTACCTTTTGTTTCCTGTGCTTTGCTGTCTTATCCAAGAAATCATGGACAAGAACAATGTCAAGCTTTAAAAATCCCTATGTTTTCTTCTAGGAGTTTCACAGTTTTAGAGCTTACATTTAAGAATTTAATCAGATTCAAGCTAATTTTTGTTAGTGGTAAGATAGGGGTCCGATTTCATTCTTTTGTATGTGGATATCCAGTTTTCCCAACACCAGTTATTGAAGCGACTGTCATTCTCCATTGTGTGTTCTTGACATCCTTGTAAAAACTTAGTTGACTATATAGGAGTGGGCTCATTTCTGGGCTCTCTGTTTCCGTTCCACTGACACTGTTTTGATTCCTGTAGGTTTATAAAATAGTTTGAAATCAGGAAGTGTGATGCCTCCAGATTTGTTCTTCTTTCTTAAGATTGCTTTGGTGTCTTTTGTGGTTCCTTCCAAATTTTAGGATTGCTTTTTCTATTGCAGCAAAAAATGCCATTGGAATTTGATAGGGATTGCAATGAATCTGTAGACTACTTTGGGTGGTGTGGAAATTTTCACAGTACTAATTCTTCTAATCCAAGAACATGGGTTATCTTTCCATTTATTTGTGTCTAAATATTTTTTTCATCAATGTTAATATAGTTTTTAGTATACAGATCTCTCATTTCCTTGGTTGAATTTTGTTTCTAAGTATTTTGTTGTCTTCATGCTGCTGTATATCGTATTGCTTCCTTAATTTCTCTTTCAGATCGTTTATTGTGTAGAAATGCACATGGTTTTTCTATGTTGATTTTTTTATCCTGCAACTTTACTGAATCCATTATTAGTTCTAACAGGTTTTTTTGTGGAGTCTTTAGGGTTTTCTATATATAAAATCATGTCATCTGCAAACTGATAATTTTACTTCTTCCTTTCTAAATTGGATGCATTTTTTTTTTCCTTTTTGCTCTGGTTAGGCATGCCAGTACTATGTTGAATTGGAATGGTAAGAGTGGACATCCTTGTCTTGTTCCTGATGTTAGAGAAAAGGTTTTGATTTTTCACCTTTGAGTAGAATGTTAACTGGGGACTTGTCACATATGGACATTATTATGTTGAGGTACATTCCTTCTATACCTAATTCATTGAGAGTTTTTAATCACGAAAGGTTATTGACTTTATTAAATGCTTTATCTTCATCTGTTGAGAAGATCATACAATTTTTGTCTTTCATTCTATTACTAGGTGTGTCACATTTATTAATCTGCCTGTATCAAACCATCCTTGCATCCCAGGGATAAATTCCATTTGATCAGGTTGTATGATCCATTTAATGTGCTGTTGAATTTGATTTACTAGTATTTTGTTGAGGATTTTTACATCCATGTTCATCGAGGATATTGGTCCATAATACTCTTTTCTCATAATATCTTTGTGACACTTTGATGTCAGGGTAAAACCTGCCTTATAAAATGAGTTTTCAGTTTTTTGGCAGAGTTTGAGAAGAATTAATTCTCCTATAAATGTTTGGTAGAATTCACCGGCAAAGCCACACGACCCTGGGCTTTTATTTGTTGGGAGGTCTTTGATTACTGATCCAAGTTCCTTACTTTGTATTGGGCTTTTCAGGTTTTCTGTCCCTTCATGATTCAGTCTTGGTAAGTTATATGTTTGTAGAAATGTATCCTTTTCTTCTAGGCTGTCTATTAGTTGGTATATAATTGTTTATAGTCTACCATTTTTTTAACATTTTTTCTGATATAGTGCTTTTCAAGTGAAAAGAACACAGAGTCTCCCATTATAATCTCCTAGATTTGAATCCGAAGCAACCAAGTAACATTCCTGAAATTTTTCCACGTTTGTTAATAAGAGAATAGTACCATTTACCTTGTAGGGTTAAAGTGAAGGTTAAACAACATCACATAGAGCAGCCGACGTAGACAGCCCCTACCCTGGGTTCTGCCAGCACATGTTACCTTCCCTTCCCCCAACACTCCCTGAAACTAAGTTCAGTGGACCATTGCGTACAGCAATGGATGCAGAGGCTTTTCCAAGGACCAAATAAAGAGAGACATTTTAATCAAAGCAGCAGCGAAGCTTGTGTAGAGATGAACATACAATTAGTGACCTCGTCCTATGAGGGATAATCAACAGTGGGCCTGACAGGAGTGGAATGTTCATGTGAGCAATCTGGGCATGGCTTTCCAGTCAGCTCCATATCCCTGAAGAGGGGGAGGCAGGACCCGTTTGTAGCTTGGTCACAAACTGGGTGTCAGACATATTAAGCCTGAATTCATCTGACAGGCCTCCAGAATGAAATGTCAGGAAAGAGGTTTAGCAGTGGGGGAGACAATTATGAGAATCTCAGAGGTGAGAAATAGAGAACTCTGCTCACCGCCCAGGGAAGAGAGAATATGGCGCGGAAGGAGGGCGGTGGAATGTGTTTCCTGACACGCACTGCAAAGGCCTGTCATTTACTGAAGTCCCACTGGTGTCCCAGGCTGAGACCGAACGAGAGAATGCTTTTAGGAGGAAAGAAGTATAGCTTAGCCCTGACGCATACGCAGGGAAGACCCCAGGGCCTCAGGCACTATTACAGTAAGTCCTTAGCTTAGCTCCCCAGCATCTGGCCTGTCTGATTTCTTCAGAGCCTGTCGCAGACGCTACCAGTGTTCCCAGTGCAGCGAATCCCAAGTGCTGGGCTTCTTTGCTTTGGGAGCCAATGGCTCGCTGTTTGGGACAGTGATGTCGTTGTCGTTG